>NC_047016.1:0-300000 GCF_902652985.1 Pecten maximus | reverse complement strand
GCTGACTAAGACATCGTTATTTAAGTTACAGAAGGATTCATTCAGACATCTATTAGTGTAAGAGATTGAGCCAGATTTTGATATTGTTATACGGGTGAGACTTGGATCCGTTGCGATATTGCTTTGTACCGCTGAAACTAAATCGAGTCATGCAATGTATTTCGATAGTGTTGCACGGGTGAGATTTCGATGGAAACAGGTTTCGATAGTTTTACACGGAAGATATTTCGATTGAGTCATATTTCGAAAGTGTTACACAAGTGAGATTTCGTTTGAATCATATTTCGAAAGTATTACACGTGTGGGATTTGTATTGAGTCAGATTCCGATAGTGTTACACGGGTGAGACTTTTATTGAATCCTATTTCGATATTGTTACATGGGTGAGATTTCGATTGAAACAGGTTTCGATATTGTTACATGGGTGAGATTTCGATTCAAACAGGTTTCGATATTGTTACATGGGTGAGATTTCGATTGAAACAGGTTTCGATAGTGTTACACGGGTGAGATTTTGATTAAGTCATATTTCGATAGTGTTAGAAAGATAATACTTCGATTTAGTCAGATTTCGGTAGTGTTACACCGGTATTATACGGATGAGTCAATGTCAGTCCTGGAAGTGTTAGGTGGTTAAGACCGTTATTGATCCATAGATGTTTTCATACGTGAGAGAAGAGTACTCGCCGCTATTGTCACAGTCTGCATACCAACCTGAAGGTATTTTTTATTGATCTTGGGCTCGGTCAGGCACGATGTATTGCGTTTTGTTAACTGAATTACTCGCTTAAGGACTTTCACTGCGAAATAAACGAAAGTATCGTTGCTAAGGAACTACGTACCAGTTCGTAGAATGGAATTTATCTCGAAAACTAAGATAGATTTCTATGTAAAAAGTCGTGCAGGCGAATACATTGATTTGTTTAGATATCCTTCTTTATTCTAAAATCAGATAATGGCATTCAATAATATTTAAATATGTAATATATAATTTGCCAAGTAGTAGTAACGAAAGTACAGACAAGTAAATTGTCGAGGCAATCCGACCTTTCATCAAGACACAGGTAAATTATAAACGATCACATATAGACATAAAAAATGGAACAGTTACACAAGTCTAATAGATAAACCACGAACAACAATATCGCTATGTTTGTATGAATGATCCCTGTGGTCGATAAATTATTCGCCGAAGGCCTATCGTAATTAACTGGAAACCATCTTAGGTTGTGTATAGCTGATAGAAATGAATAAATAAATTCGGTTGAAAGATCAAATACAGTCTTTACCTTCGCCTCACCAACACATATATGATACATTGTGCCAATCACTTGATATATAACATAGTAACACACATGATGAAGGAAAACAACTTAATCACTAGTGCCCTGACAAGAGGTTTTTTTATAAATACTTTACTTTTATTGTTGTCGTGTCGTGCATCTCTGAACATTCGGAACGAGCCCTGTGAGTGTGACGACATTCACAAGTGTATCATATTTCGTATAGATCAAGAATGGCACTTATAGTAATTTCGTGTTGACTACATTTTTCTAATTATTAAATTATACTCTCATAATTTGTGACGTTGCTTTATTTTTCGTTGTGGCTTCTGTAAATGAATGCTAGTATACCAAAGCTCTCTAGACCGAAAGTAACTGGATATTATCTATGTTTCCCCGTGTATAGTATGTATCTACACCCACTGAATATTATCTATTTTACCCCTGTATAGTATGTATCTACACCCACTGAATATTATCTATTCCCCCCTGTATAGTATGTATATACCCCCACTGAATATTATCTATTTCTCCCTGTATAGTATGTATCTACTCCCACTGAATATTATCTATTTTACCCCGGTATAGTATGTATCTACCCCCACTGAATATTATCTATTTTACCCCGGTATAGTATGTATCTACCCCCACTGAATATTATCTATGTTTCCCCCTGTATAGTATGTATCTACCCCCACTGAATATTATCTATTTTACCCCTGTATAGTATATATCTACCCCCACTGAATATTATCTAATTTACCCCGGTATAGTATGTATCTACCCCCACTGAATATTATCTATTTTACCCCGGTATAGTATGTATCTACCCCCACTGAATATTATCTATGTTTCCCCGTGTATAGTATGTATCTACCCCCACTGAATATTATCTATTTTACCACTGTATAGTATGTATCTACCCCCACTGAATATTATCTATTTTACCCCCTGTATAGTATGTATCTACCCCCACTGAATATTATCTATGTTTCCCCCTGTATAGTATGTATATACCCCCACTGAATATTATCTATTTTACCCCTGTATAGTATGTATCTACCCCCACTGAATATTATCTATTTTACCCCTGTATAGTATGTATCGACCCCCACTGAATATTATCTATTTTACCCATGTATAGTATGTATCTACCCCCACTGAATATTATCTATATTTCTCCCTGTATAGTATATATCTACCCCCACTGAATATTATCTATTTTACCACTGTATAGTATGTATCTACCCCCACTGAATATTATCTATTTTACCCATGTATAGTATGTATCTACCCCCACTGAATATTATCTATTTCCCCCTGTATAGTATGTATCTACCCCCACTGAATATTATCTATTTTACCCCTGTATAGTATGTATCTACCCCCACTGAATATTATCTATTTTACCCCTGTATAGTATGTATCTACCCCCACTGAATATTATCTATTTTATCCCTGTATAGTATATATCTACCCCCACTGAATATTATCTATTTCCCCCTGTATAGTATATATCTACCCCCACTGAATATTATCTATTTCCCCCTGTATAGTATGTATCTACCCCCACTGAATATTATCAACTTTCCCCCTGTATAGTATGTATCTACCCCCACTGAATATTATCTATTTTCCAACTGTATGGTACACGTATGTATCGACCCCCACTGAATATTATCAACTTTTCCCCCTTTATAGTATGTATCTACCCCCACTGAATATTATCTATTTTACCCCTGTATAGTATGTATGTATTCCCACTGAACATTATCCACTCTACCCCTCTAACTAGTATTTACTGCATTCTGCAGCTGTACACAGTTTCATCACCAAGAGAATACTGCAGCTGTACACAGTTTCATCACCAAGAGTATACTGTTGGTGTACACAGTTATATCAACAAGAGTATACTGTTAGTGTACACAGGGTTATCAACAAGAGTATACTATTGGTGTACACAGTGTTATCAACAAGAGTATACTGTTGGTGTACACAGTGTTATCAACAAGAGTTTACTGTTGGTGTACACAGTGTTATCAACAAGAGTTTACTGTTGGTGTACACAGTGTTATCAACAAGAGTTTACTGTTGGTGTACACAGTGTTATCAACAAGAGTATACTGTTGGTGTACACAGTGTTATCAACAAGAGTTTACTGTTGGTGTACACAGTGTTATCAACAAGAGTTTACTGTTTGTGTACACAGTGTTATCAACAAGAGTTTACTGTTGGTGTACACAGTGTTATCAACAAGAGTATACTGTTGGTGTACACAGTGTTATCAACAAGAGTATACTGTTGGTGTACACAGTGTTATCAACAAGAGTATACTGTTGGTGTACACAGTGTTATCAACAAGAGTATACTGTCGGTGTACACAGTGTTATCAACAAGAGTACACTGTGTGTGTACAAAGTGTTATCAACAAGAGTATACTGTTGGTGTACACAGTGTTATCAACAAGAGTATACTGTTGGTGTACACAGTGTTATCAACAAGAGTATACTGTCGGTGTACACAGTGTTATCAACAAGAGTATACTGTTGGTGTTATAAACAAGAGTATACTGTTGGTGTACACGGTGTTATCAACAAGAGTATACTGTTGGTGTACACAGTGTTATCAACAAGAGTATACTGTTGGTGTACACAGTGTTATCAACAAGAGTTTACTGTTGGTGTACACAGTATTATCAACAAGAGTTTACTGTTGGTGTACACAGTGTTATCAACAAGAGTATACTGTTGGTGTACACAGTGTTATCAACAAGAGTTTACTGTTGGTGTACACAGTGTTATCAACAAGAGTTTACTGTTGGTGTACACAGTGTTATCAACAAGAGTATACTGTTGGTGTACACAGTGTTATCAACAAGAGTATACTGTTGGTGTACACAGTGTTATCAACAAGAGTTTACTGTTGGTGTACACAGTGTTATCAACAAGAGTATAGTGTTGGTGTACACAGTGTTATCAACAAGAGTTTACTGTTGGTGTACACAGTGTTATCAACAAGAGTATACTGTTGGTGTACACAGTGTTATCAACAAGAGTTTACTGTCGGTGTACACAGTGTTATCAACAAGAGTTTACTGTTGGTGTACACAGTGTTATCAACAAGAGTTTACTGTTGGTGTACACAGTGTTATCAACAAGATTATACTGTTGGTGTACACAGTGTCATCAACAAGAGTATACTGTTGGTGTACACAGTGTTATCAACAAGAGTATACTGTTGGTGTACACAGTGTTGTCAACAAGAGTATACTGTTGGTGTACACAGTGTTATCAACAAGAGTATAATGTTGGTATACACAGTGTTATCAACAAGAGTATACTGTTGGTGTACACAGTGTTATCAACAAGAGTATACTGTTGGTGTACACAGTGTTGTCAACAAGAGTATACCGTTGGTGTACACAGTGTTATCAACAAGAGTATACTGTTGGTGTACACAGTGTTATCAACAAGAGTTTACTGTTGGTGTACACAGTGTTATCAACAAGAGTTTACTGTTGGTGTACACAGTGTTATCAACAAGAGTATACTGTTGGTGTACACAGTGTCATCAACAAGAGTATACTGTTGGTATACACAGTGTTATCAACAAGAGTATACTGTTGGTGTACACAGTGTTATCAACAAGAGTATACCGTTGGTGTACACAGTGTTATCAACAAGAGTATACTGTTGGTGTACACAGTGTCATCAACAAGAGTATACTGTTGGTGTACACAGTGTTATCAACAAGAGTATACTGTTGGTGTACACAGTGTTATCAACAAGAGTATACCGTTGGTGTACACAGTGTTATCAACAAGAGTATACCGTTGGTGTACACAGTGTTATCAACAAGAGTATACCGTTGGTGTACACAGTGTTATCAACAAGAGTATACTGTTGGTGTACACAGTGTTATCAACAAGAGTATACCGTTGGTGTACACAGTGTTATCAACAAGAGTATACTGTTGGTGTACACAGTGTCATCAACAAGAGTATACTGTTGGTGTACACAGTGTTGTCAACAAGAGTATACTGTTGGTGTACACAGTGTTGTCAACAAGAGTATAATGTTGGTGTACACAGTGTTATCAACAAGAGTATACTGTTGGTATACACAGTGTTATCAACAAGAGTATACTGTTGGTATACACAGTGTTATCAACAAGAGTGTACTGTTGGTATACACAGTGTTATCAACAAGAGTATACTGTTGGTGTACACAGTGTTATCAACAAGAGTATACTGTTGGTGTACACAGTGTTATCAACAAGAGTTTACTGTCGGTGTACACAGTGTTATCAACAAGAGTGTACTGTTGGTATACACAGTGTTATCAACAAGAGTATACTGTTGATGTACACAGTGTTATCAACAAGAGTGTACTGTTGGTATACACAGTGTTATCAACAAGAGTATAGTGTTGGTGTACACAGTGTTATCAACAAGAGTATACTGCTGCTGTAAACTATTCCCAGCCGAAGTATTTCCATAAATTATGAAAGGAGTCAATTAAACTGTATTTATAGTCCATAACCTCCCAATTGTAAATCAATGCGGCTTACCTGGTTCCGTTGGTAGATATGATAGATACATTATAGGCAATGTATAACTTTCAAACAGAATGCATTATTGCAAATTTTAAGCTGTTGAACTGACAAACAGACGATGTATATGTCAGGTATTGTACATGTTCTATCTTTTTTGTGGAATCATTATTACATGGACGTAGTAAATTCTGACTGAACAGACAATCATTCGACTACTACAGGAACAGGTAAATGTGGGGAAATATCGTCAAAATAACGTTAATATATATATAATGTTTCATGGTTGTTAAACTAAAAAAAAACCTCTCAAATATAACACACGTGTAAGGTATTAACAGTGTTACTGTACGGATATCTATTTTGTATTCAGTGACAGCAATATCAAAACGAACGAGTATCAATTCTACTGTATACAGAAGTGACGACAGCTCAATTTAGGGATACTCAATAACAATTAAATGTAACTGTTTGTTTTTTTAACATGCATCATACTGGGTCCATACTTGTAAACCCGTGTAGTTTACCTTAGACTTGTAATTGCATATATGAATAAAGTTTGTTACTAAAACACCATTAGAATAGATTTCCCTTCTTCGAAGACGACTTTGAGCAAGTATGCGCCTTAAGGTATCTGTCTGATATCATAAATCACTTTCAATAACGACACCCTCTCTCTTTGTTTCATATCCATTTCAAATAGGTATCTAATAACACCATGCACAGTCATCCTGTCAAACGATCTCGCATTTTATGATCCTTGAATACTATACAGAAGTTCCCACGCACTATTTCGTCTCCACGCAATAATATTTCGTTCTAACGCCCATAATCTGAGACATCATCATCATCATCATCATACTTTATTTCCTCCGATTGGAGATTTTAAATACAAGGAAATCGACATAAAAAAAAGTAAATGAACAGAGGAATTAGAAGAAAACGTGAAAAAAATATGTATATACATCGAGATGCAAGCGCCGCATTGAAAGGGATTTTCATGTCCGCGCGAAACAGTTACGTTGGGTTAAGTCAAGACATTACAACAGACATCGCGTAACACGAGCGACAAATCGGAAAGATTTCATGAGGAATTGTTCATAGTCTGTATCGTCAATGAAGGGAATTCCTGTATTGGCTCCTAATATGGTGCGAGTGAAGGCAGTAGCATCCATTCTCTCAATGAAATGGAATACAGTTGGACCGAAGGTAATGAGAATGTCTTCCATAAAGCTTTGGGGGCACTCTTCGAATATTTGGGTGCGCATTGACGTTTTTAAAGTGTTTGCACCCAATACTGAAGACCCAGTATTGGACGATTTCTATCACAATTTGGGGCAAGAGGTTAGAGAGTTTGCTGAAGCGAGATAACTCGTATTTATAATAAACCCACGTAGCCAAGTAAGAAGAGTAACTCGTCCGAGTAACAGCGCTCCAGTCATACCGAGCAATGTTTATCCTGCATTGCAATCGGAATACTGAAAATGAACTTATAGGTACATGTATACATAATACTGACAAAAGTATGTGTAGTACAATGCGATAAAATTATCGGTTATATTTACTTATAATGATACACAATACAGACAAAAGTACGTGTAGTACATGTATATTGTTACAAAATATCGGTTACATGTCTTTGTAGGTATACACGATACAGACAAAAGTACGTGTAGTACAATATGATAAAGATATCGGTTACATGTACTTATAATAATACACTATACCGACAAAGTACGTGTAATGCAATGTAGATCACCATTCCTGTTTGTTATATACAGGTTATAAACCCTAACCCTACTCCCGTGTGGTATATCACCATTCCTGTTTGTTATATACAGGTTATAAACCCTAACCCTACTCCCGTGTGGTAGATCACCATTCCTGTTTGTTATATACAGGTTATATACCCTAACTCTACTCCCGTGTGGTAGATCACCATTCTGGTTTGTTATATATAGGTTATATACCCTAACCCTACTCCCGTGTGGTAGATCACCATTCCTGTTTGTTATATACAGGTTATAAACCCTAACCCTACTCCCGTGTGGTATATCACCATTCCTGTTTGTTATATACAGGTTATAAACCCTAACCCTACTCCCGTGTGGTAGATCACCATTCTGGTCTGTTATATACAGGTTATATACCCTAACCCTACTCCCGTGTGGTAGATCACCATTCCTGTTTGTTATATACAGGTTATAAACCCTAACCCTACTCCCGTGTGGTAGATCACCATTCTGGTCTGTTATATACAGGTTATATACCCTAACCCTACTCCCGTGTGGTAGATCACCATTCCTGTTTGTTATATACAGGTTATCAACCCTAACCCTACTCCCGTGTGGTAGATCACCATTCTGGTTTGTTATATACAGGTTATATACCCTAACGCCACTCCGCGTGGTAGATCACCAATCCTGTTTGTTATATACAGGTTATATACCCTAACCCTACTCCCGTGTGGTAGATCACCATTCCTGTTTGTTATATACAGGTTATAAACCCTAACCCTACTCCCGTGTGGTAGATCACCATTCCTGTTTGTTATATACAGGTTATAAACCCTAACCCTACTCCCGTGTGGTAGATCACCATTCCTGTTTGTTATATACAGGTTATAAACCCTAACCCTACTCCCGTGTGGTAGATCACCATTCTGGTTTGTTATATACAGGTTATATACCCTAACCCTACTCCCGTGTGGTAGATCACCATTCCTGTTTGTTATATACAGGTTATAAAACCTAACCCTACTCCCGTGTGGTAGATCACCATTCCTGTTTGTTATATACAGGTTATATACCCTAACCCTACTCCCGTGTGGTAGATCACCATTCCTGTTTGTTATATACAGGTTATATACCCTAACCCTATTCCCGTGTGGAAGATCACCATTCTGGTTTGTTATATACAGGTTATATACCCTAGCGGTACTCCCGTGTGGTATATCACCATTCCTGTTTGTTATATACAGGTTATATACCCTAACCCTATTCCCGTGTGGAAGATCACCATTCCTGTTTGTTATATACAGGTTATAAACCCTAACACTACTCCCGTGTGGTATATCACCATTCCTGTTTGTTATATACAGGTTATAAACCCTAACCCTACTCCCGTGTGGTAGATCACCATTCTGGTCTGTTATATACAGGTTATATACCCTAACCCTACTCCCGTGTGGTAGATCACCATTCCTGTTTGTTATATACAGGTTATAAACCCTAACACTACTCCCGTGTGGAAGATCACCATTCCTGTTTGTTATATACAGGTTATAAACCCTAACCCTATTCCCGTGTGGAAGATCACCATTCCTGTTTGTTATATACAGGTTATAAACCCTAACACTACTCCCGTGTGGTAGATCACCATTCCTGTTTGTTATATACAGGTTATTAACCCTAACCCTACTCCCGTGTGGTAGATCACCATTCTGGTCTGTTATATACAGGTTATATACCCTAACCCTACTCCCGTGTGGTAGATCACCATTCCTGTTTGCTATATACAGGTTATAAACCCTAACACTACTCCCGTGTGGTAAATCACCATTCCTGTTTGTTATATACAGGTTATAAACCCTAACCCTACTCCCGTGTGGTAGATCACCATTCTGGTTTGTTATATACAGGTTATAAACCCTAACCCTACTCCCGTGTGGTGGATCACCATTCCTGTTTGTTATATACAGGTTATAAACCCTAACCCTACTCCCGTGTGGTAGATCACCATTCCTGTTTGTTATATACAGGTTATATACCCTAACCCTACTCCCGTGTGGTAGATCACCATTCCTGTTTGTTATATACAGGTTATATACCCTAACCCTACTCCCGTGTGATAGATCACCATTCCTGTTTGTTATATACAGGTTATAAACCCTAACCCTACTCCCGTGTGGTAGATCACCATTCTGGTTTGTTATATACAGGTTATAAACCCTAACCCTACTCCCGTGTGGTAGATCACCATTCCTGTTTGTTATATACAGGTTATAAACCCTAACCCTACTCCCGTGTGGTAGATCACCATTCCTGTTTGTTATATACAGGTTATAAACCCTAACCCTACTCCCGTGTGGTAGATCACCATTCCTGTTTGTTATATACAGGTTATATACCCTAACCCTACTCCCGTGTGGTAGATCACCATTCCTGTTTGTTATATACAGGTTATAAACTCTAACCCTACTCCGTGTGGTAGATCACCGTTCCTGTTTGTTATATACAGGTTATATACCCTAACCCTAGTCCCGTGTGGTAGATCACCATTCCTGTTTGTTATATACAGGTTATATACCCTAACCCTACTCCCGTGTGGTAGATCACCATTCCTGTTTGTTATATACAGGTTATAAACCCTAACCCTACTCCCGTGTGGTAGATCACCATTCCTGTTTGTTATATACAGGTTATAAACCCTAACCCTACTCCCGTGTGGTAGATAATCATTCTGGTATGTTATAGACAGGTTATTAACCCTAACCCTACTCCCGTGTGGTAGATAATCATTCTGGTATGTTATAGACAGGTTATTAACCCTAACGCTATTCCGTGTGGTAGATCACCATTCTGGTTTGTTATATACAGGTTATTAACCCTAGCGCTACTCCGTGTGGTAGATCACCATTCTGGTTTGTTATATACAGGTTATTAACCCTAGCGCTACTCCGTGTGGTAGATCACCATTCTGGTTTGTTATGTACAGGTTATTAACCCTAGCGCTACTCCGTGTGGTAGATCACCATTCTGGTTTGTTATATACAGGTTATTAACCCTAGCGCTACTCCGTGTGGTAGATCACCATTCTGGTTTGTTATATACAGGTTATATACCCTAACGCCACTCCGCGTGGTAGATCACCATTCCTGTTTGTTATATACAGGTTATAAACTCTAGCCCTACTCCCGTGTGGTATATCACCATTCTGGTTTGTTATATACAGGTTATATACCCTAGCGCTACTCCGTGTGGTAGATCACCATTCTGGTTTGTTATATACAGGTTATATACCCTAACCCTACTCCCGTGTGGTATATCACCATTCTGGTTTGTTATATACAGGTTATTAACCCTAGCGCTACTCCGTGTGGTAGATCACCATTCTGGTTTGTTATATACAGGTTATATACCCTAACCCTACTCCCGTGTGGTAGATCACCGTTCTGGTTTGTTATATACAGGTTATATACCCTAGCGCTACTCCCGTGTGGTAGATCACCATTCCTGTTTGTTATATACAGGTTATAAACCCTAACCCTACTCCCGTGTGGTAGATAATCATTCTGGTATGTTATAGACAGGTTATTAACCCTAACCCTACTCCCGTGTGGTAGATAATCATTCTGGTATGTTAAAGACAGGTTATTAACCCTAACGCTATTCCGTGTGGTAGATAATCATTCTGGTATGTTATAGACAGGTTATTAACCCTAACGCTATTCCGTGTGGTAGATCACCATTCTGGTTTGTTATATACAGGTTATATACCCTAACCCTACTCCCGTGTGGTAGATCACCATTCTGGTTTGTTATATACAGGTTATTAACCCTAACCCTACTCCCGTGTGGTAGATCACCATTCTGGTTTGTTATATACAGGTTATTAACCCTAACCCTACTCCCGTGTGGTAGATAATCATTCTGGTATGTTAAAGACAGGTTATTAACCCTAACGCTATTCCGTGTGGTAGATAATCATTCTGGTATGTTATAGACAGGTTATTAACCCTAACGCTATTCCGTGTGGTAGATCACCATTCTGGTTTGTTATATACAGGTTATATACCCTAACCCTACTCCGTGTGGTAGATCACCATTCTGGTTTGTTATATACAGGTTATTAACCCTAACCCTACTCCCGTGTGGTAGATCACCATTCTGGTTTGTTATATACAGGTTATTAACCCTAGCGCTACTCCGTGTGGTAGATCACCATTCCTGTTTGTTATATACAGGTTATAAACTCTAACCCTACTCCCGTGTGGTAGATCACCATTCTGGTTTGTTATATACAGGTTATTAACCCTAGCGCTACTCCGTGTGGTAAATCACCATTCTGGTTTGTTATATACAGGTTATTAACCCTAACCCTACTCCCGTGTGGTAGATCACCATTCTGGTTTGTTATATACATGTTATATACCCTAACCCTACTCCCGTGTGGTAGATCACCATTCCTGTTTGTTATATACAGGTTATTAACCCTAACCCTACTCCGTGTGGTAGATCACCATTCTGGTTTGTTATATACAGGTTATATACCCTAACCCTACTCCCGTGTGGTAGATCACCATTCTGGTTTGTTATATACAGGTTATTAACCCTAGCGCTACTCCGTGTGGTAGATCACCATTCCTGTTTGTTATATACAGGTTATATACCCTAACCCTACTCCCGTGTGGTAGATCACCATTCCTGTTTGTTATATACAGGTTATTAACCCTAACCCTACTCCCGTGTGGTATATCACCATTCTGGTTTGTTATATACAGGTTATAAACCCTAACCCTACTCCGTGTGGTAGATCACCATTCTGGTTTGTTTGACCATTATGTTCATTACATGTTGTACATGTATCTCCATAGCTTTACACGTGTTTGTGGTTTATTCTGTATGTGATAAATAATCATCCGAACACAAGGTATGATCTATTTGGGAATTCCCTTTTTTTTCGTTTACTGATGTGTTTTGTGATGTAATGTCAGTGTCATGATCACGCTATCGGTCCCTAATGTCATGTTATTTCTCACCAATATCAATTGTTCTATCGAATGTGGATCTCTACAGGACTGTCTACAGCGCCATTGATCCACCAGCGTGTAGGCGTGTCAAAGGTTAGAGGACATATGAGGTCATGGCTACGTCACGGAAGTTAATTTGCTGTGAATAGCTTAAGTGACAGAGATGCCTATCCACGTTGTGATCAGCTGTTATTTGTCAGGACATGTGTTTTACACAGCCCCTGTGTGAGGGAAGGGTGACAGAGACATGCGCTGAGTATGTGCTGCTCTGTACGGATAACCTTGCTACATCAATAGTTTAACCGACATGGATGGGGTCGTAATGAGATTCAGATCCAAGTCATTTGCATTAAGAAGACGTGAAACAAGTCAGAAAAGTCCACAAAAGGAATCTATCAAAATATCCTGGAAGGACGAATTCCGACGTCGCTGCTTAAGGTAATATCAGAACAATTCAGTAAGGCAATGTCGATTTCAAAATGTAAACGATCATATGCAACCTAAAAAGAAAACATCGTCTAAACCAGAGACAGATACCTAACGAAATTAAATCGAGACGTGAAACAATTACATTGATGTTAACATCAATAATATCAGTAATAACATTAATGACAACAGACTGTTTACCTCAATGATGACAGCCAGTGTTAACATCAATAATAACAGTCAGTGTCTACATCAATGATAACAGTCAGTGTTTACATCAATGATAACAGTCAGTGTATACATCAACGATAACAGCCAGTGCTTACATCAACGATAACAGCCAGTGTTTACATCAATGATAACAGTCAGTGTTTATATCAATGATAACAACCAGTGTTTACATCAATAATAACAGTCAGTGTTTACATCAACGATAACAGCCAGTGTTTATATCAAAGATAACAGTTTGTGTTTACATCAATGATAACAGCCAGTGTTTATATCAATGATAACAGTTTGTGCTTACATCAATTATAACAGTCAGTCTTTATATCAATGATAACAGTCTGTGTTTATATCAATGATAACATTCAGTGTTTACATCAATGATAACATTCAGTGTTTACATCAATGATAACAGCCAGTGCTTACATCAATAATAACAGTCAGTGTTTATATCAATGATAACAGCCAGTGTTTACATCAATGATAACAGTCAGTCTTTATATCAATGATAACATCCAGTGTTTATATCAATGATAACAACCAGTGTTTACATCAATGATAACAGTCAGTGTTTATATCAATGATAACAGCCAGTGTATACATCAATGATAACAGTCAGTGTTTACATCAATGATAACAGCCATTGCTTACATCGATGATGACAGTCAGTGTTTACAGCAATGATAACAGTTTGTGTTTACATCAATGATAATAGTCAGTGTTTACATCAATGATAACATCATGCGTTTACATCAATTATAACAGCCAGTGTTTATATCAATGATAACAGCCAGTGTTTACATCGATGATAACAGCCAGTGTTTATATCAATGATAACAGTCAGTGTTTATATCAATGATAACAGTCAGTGTTTATATCAATGATAACAACCAGTGTTTACATCAATAATAACAGTCAGTGTTTATATCAATGATAACAGTCCGTGTTTATATCAATGATAACAGTCAGTGTTTATATCAATGATAACAACCAGTGTTTACATCAATAATAACAGTCAGTGTTTATATCAATGATAACAGTCCGTGTTTATATCAATGATAACATCCAGTGTTTACATCATTGATAACAGCTAGTGTTTACATCTATGATAACAGCGAGTGTTTATATCAATGATAACAGCCAGTGTTTATATCAATGATAACAGTCAGTGTTTATATCAATGATAACAGTCAGTGTTTACATCTATGATAACAGTCAGTGTTTATATCAATGATAACAGTCAGTGTTTATATCAATGATAACAGTCAGTCTTTATATCAATGATAACAGCCATTGCTTACATCGATGATGACAGTCAGTGTTTACAGCAATGATAACAGTTTGTGTTTACATCCATGATAATAGTCAGTGTTTACATCAATGATAACATCATGCGTTTACATCAATTATAACAGCCAGTGTTTATATCAATGATAACAGCCAGTGTTTACATCAATGATAACAGCATGCGTTTACATCAATGATAACAGTCAGTGTTTATATCAATGATAACAACCAGTGTTTACATCAATGATAACAGCATGCGTTTACATCAATTATAACAGCCAGTGTTTATATCAATGATAACAGTCCGTGTTTACATCAATGATAACATCCAGTGTTTACATCAATGATAACAGTCCGTGTTTATATCAATGATAACATCCAGTGTTTACATCATTGATAACAGCTAGTGGTTACATCAATGATAACAGCCAGTGTTTACATCAATGATAACAGCATGCGTTTACATCAATGATAACAGTCAGTCTTTATATCAATGATAACAGTCTGTGTTTATATCAATGATAACAGCATGTGTTTACATCAATGATAACAGCCAGTGTTTATATCAATGATAACAGCCAGTGTGTACATCATTGATAACA
This sequence comes from Pecten maximus, assembly GCF_902652985.1. Taxonomy (NCBI): domain Eukaryota; kingdom Metazoa; phylum Mollusca; class Bivalvia; order Pectinida; family Pectinidae; genus Pecten; species Pecten maximus. The sequence goes on along the minus strand of NC_047016.1, from coordinate 284,875 downwards.
GCCAGTGTTTACATCAATGATAACAGTTTTGTGTTTATATCAATGATAATAGCCAGTGTTTACATCAATGATAACAGCTTGTGTATACATCAATGATAACATCCAGTGTTTACATCAATGATAACAGCATGTGTTTACATCAATGATAACAGCCAGTGTTCACATCAATGATAACAGCATGTGTTTACATCAATGATAACATCCAGTGTTTATATCAATGATAACAGCCAGTGTGTACATCATTGATAACTGCCCGTGTATACATCAATGATAACAGCAAGTGTTTATATCAATGATAATAGCCAGTGTTTACATCAATGATAACAGCCAGGTTTTACATCAATGATAACAACATGTGTTTACATCAATGATGACAGTCAGTGTTTATATCAATGATAACAGTCAGTCTTTATATCAATGATCACAGCCAGTGTTTACATCTATGATAACAGTCAGTCTTTATATCAATGATAACAGTTTGTGTTTACATCAATGATAACAACCAGTGTTTACATCAATGATAACAGTCAGTGTTTATATCAATGATAACAACCAGTGTTTACATCAATAATAACAGCCAGTGTTTACATCTATGATAACAGCCAGTGTATACATCAATGATAACAGCCAGTGTATACATCAATGATAACAGCCAGTGTTTACATCTATGATAACAGCCAGTGTATACATCAATGATAACAGCCAGTGTTTACATCTATGATAACAGCCAGTGTATACATCAATGATAACAGCCAGTGTTTACATCTATGATAACAGCCAGTGTTTACATCTATGATAACAGCCAGTGTATACATCTATGATAACAGCCAGTGTTTACATCAATGATAACAGCGAGTGTTTATATCAATGATAATAGCCAGTGTTTACATCTATGATAACAGCCAGTGTATACATCAATGGTAACAGCCAGTGCTTACATCAATAATAACAGCCAGTGTTTACATCTATGATAACAGCCAGTGTATACATCAATGATAACAGTCAGTGCTTACATCATTGATAACAGCCAGTGTATACATCAATGATAACATCCAGTGTTTACATCAATGATAACAGCATGTGTTTACATCAATGATAACAGCCAGTGTTTACATCAATGATAACAGCATGTGTTTACATCAATGATAACATCCAGTGTTTATATCAATGATAACAGCCAGTGTGTACATCATTGATAACAGCCAGTGTATACATCAATGATAACAGCAAGTGTTTATATCAATGATAATAGCCAGTGTTTACATCAATGATAACAGCCAGGTTTTACATCAATGATAACAACATGTGTTTACATCAATGATGACAGTCAGTGTTTATATCAATGATAACAGTCAGTCTTTATATCAATGATAACAGCCAGTGTTTACATCAATGATAACAGCCAGTGTTTACATCAATGATAACAGTCAGTGTTTATATCAATGATAACAACCAGTGTTTACATCAATAATAACAGCCAGTGTTTACATCTATGATAACAGCCAGTGTATACATCAATGATAACAGCCAGTGTATACATCAATGATAACAGCCAGTGTTTACATCTATGATAACAGCCAGTGTATACATCAATGATAACAGCCAGTGTTTACATCTATGATAACAGCCAGTGTATACATCAATGATAACAGCCAGTGTTTACATCTATGATAACAGCCAGTGTTTACATCTATGATAACAGCCAGTGTATACATCTATGATAACAGCCAGTGTTTACATCAATGATAACAGCGAGTGTTTATATCAATGATAACAGCCAGTGTTTACATCTATGATAACAGCCAGTGTATACATCAATGATAACAGCCAGTGTATACATCAATGATAACAGTCAGTGCTTACATCATTGATAACAGCCAGTGTATACATCAATGATAACATCCAGTGTTTACATCAATGATAACAGTCAGTGTTTACATCAATGATAACATCCAGTTTATACATAAATGATAACAGTCCGTGTTTACATCAATGATAACAGCCAGTGCTTACATCAATGATAACAGCGAGTGTTTATATCAATGATAACAGCCAGTGCTTACATCAATGATAACAGCCAGTGTATACATCAATGATAACAGCCAGTGTTTACATCTATGATAACAGCCAGTGTATACATCAATGATAACAGCGAGTGTTTATATCAATGATAACAGCCAGTGTTTACATCTATGATAACAGCCAGTGTATACATCAATGATAACAGCCAGTGCTTACATCAATAATAACAGCCAGTGTTTACATCTATGATAACAGCCAGTGTATACATCAATGATAACAGCCAGTGTTTACATCAATGATAACAGCATGCGTTTACATCAATGATAACAGTCCGTGTTTACATCAATGATAACATCCAGTGTTTACATCAATGATAACAGTCCGTGTTTACATCAATGATAACAGCATGCGTTTACATCAATGATAACAGTCCGTGTTTACATCAATGATAACATCCAGTGTTTACATCAATGATAACAGTCCGTGTTTATATCAATGATAACATCCAGTGTTTACATCATTGATAACAGCTAGTGGTTACATCAATGATAACAGCCAGTGTTTACATCAATGATAACAGCATGCGTTTACATCAATGATAACAGTCAGTCTTTATATCAATGATAACAGTCTGTGTTTATATCAATGATAACAGCATGTGTTTACATCAATGATAACAGCCAGTGTTTATATCAATGATAACAGCCAGTGTCTACATCAATAATAACAGCCAGTGTTTACATCAATGATGACAGTTTGTGTTTATATCAATGATAACAGTCAGTGTTTACATCAATGATAACAGCCAGTGTTTACATCAATGATAACAGCCAGTGTTTACATCAATGATAACAGCATGTGTTTACATCAATGATAACAGCCAGTGTTTACATCAATGATAACAGCATGTGTTTACATCAATGATAACAGCCAGTGTTTATATCAATGATAACAGCCAGTGTGTACATCATTGATAACAGCCAGTGTATACATCAATGATAACAGCAAGTGTTTATATCAATGATAACAGCCAGTGTGTACATCATTGATAACAGCCAGTGTATACATCAATGATAACAGCAAGTGTTTACATCTATGATAACAGTCAGTCTTTATATCAATGATAACAGTTTGTGTTTACATCAATGATAACAACCAGTGTTTACATCAATGATAACAGTCAGTGTTTATATCAATGATAACAACCAGTGTTTACATCAATAATAACAGCCAGTGTTTACATCTATGATAACAGCCAGTGTATACATCAATGATAACAGCCAGTGTATACATCAATGATAACAGCCAGTGTTTACATCTATGATAACAGCCAGTGTATACATCAATGATAACAGCCAGTGTTTACATCTATGATAACAGCCAGTGTTTACATCAATGATAACAGCCAGTGTTTACATCTATGATAACAGCCAGTGTTTACATCTATGATAACAGCCAGTGTATACATCTATGATAACAGCCAGTGTTTACATCAATGATAACAGCGAGTGTTTATATCAATGATAATAGCCAGTGTTTACATCTATGATAACAGCCAGTGTATACATCAATGGTAACAGCCAGTGCTTACATCAATAATAACAGCCAGTGTTTACATCTATGATAACAGCCAGTGTATACATCAATGATAACAGTCAGTGCTTACATCATTGATAACAGCCAGTGTATACATCAATGATAACATCCAGTGTTTACATCAATGATAACAGCATGTGTTTACATCAATGATAACAGCCAGTGTTCACATCAATGATAACAGCATGTGTTTACATCAATGATAACATCCAGTGTTTATATCAATGATAACAGCCAGTGTGTACATCATTGATAACAGCCAGTGTATACATCAATGATAACAGCAAGTGTTTATATCAATGATAATAGCCAGTGTTTACATCAATGATAACAGCCAGGTTTTACATCAATGATAACAACATGTGTTTACATCAATGATGACAGTCAGTGTTTATATCAATGATAACAGTCAGTCTTTATATCAATGATAACAGCCAGTGTTTACATCAATGATAACAACCAGTGTTTACATCAATGATAACAGTCAGTGTTTATATCAATGATAACAACCAGTGTTTACATCAATAATAACAGCCAGTGTTTACATCTATGATAACAGCCAGTGTATACATCAATGATAACAGCCAGTGTATACATCAATGATAACAGCCAGTGTTTACATCTATGATAACAGCCAGTGTATACATCAATGATAACAGCCAGTGTTTACATCTATGATAACAGCCAGTGTATACATCAATGATAACAGCCAGTGTTTACATCTATGATAACAGCCAGTGTTTACATCTATGATAACAGCCAGTGTATACATCTATGATAACAGCCAGTGTTTACATCAATGATAACAGCGAGTGTTTATATCAATGATAACAGCCAGTGTTTACATCTATGATAACAGCCAGTGTATACATCAATGATAACAGCCAGGTATACATCAATGATAACAGTCAGTGCTTACATCATTGATAACAGCCAGTGTATACATCAATGATAACATCCAGTGTTTACATCAATGATAACAGTCAGTGTTTACATCAATGATAACATCCAGTTTATACATCAATGATAACAGTCCGTGTTTACATCAATGATAACAGCCAGTGCTTACATCAATGATAACAGCGAGTGTTTATATCAATGATAACAGCCAGTGCTTACATCAATGATAACAGCCAGTGTATACATCAATGATAACAGCCAGTGTTTACATCTATGATAACAGCCAGTGTATACATCAATGATAACAGCGAGTGTTTATATCAATGATAACAGCCAGTGTTTACATCTATGATAACAGCCAGTGTATACATCAATGATAACAGCCAGTGCTTACATCAATAATAACAGCCAGTGTTTACATCTATGATAACAGCCAGTGTATACATCAATGATAACAGCCAGTGTTTACATCAATGATAACAGCATGCGTTTACATCAATGATAACAGTCCGTGTTTACATCAATGATAACATCCAGTGTTTACATCAATGATAACAGTCCGTGTTTATATCAATGATAACATCCAGTGTTTACATCATTGATAACAGCTAGTGGTTACATCAATGATAACAGCCAGTGTTTACATCAATGATAACAGCATGCGTTTACATCAATGATAACAGTCAGTCTTTATATCAATGATAACAGTCCGTGTTTATATCAATGATAACAGCATGTGTTTACATCAATGATAACAGCCAGTGTTAACATCAATAATAACAGCCAGTGTCTACATCAATAATAACAGCCAGTGTTTACATCAATGTAGACAGTTTGTGTTTATATCAATGATAACAGTCAGTGTTTACATCAATGATAACAGCTTGTGTTTACATCAATGATAACATCCAGTGTTTACATCAATGATAACAGCATGTGTTTACATCAATGATAACAGCCAGTGTTTACATCAATGATAACAGCATGTGTTTACATCAATGATAACAGCCAGTGTTTATATCAATGATAACAGCCAGTGTGTACATCATTGATAACAGCCAGTGTATACATCAATGATAACAGCAAGTGTTTATATCAATGATAACAGCCAGTGTGTACATCATTGATAACAGCCAGTGTATACATCAATGATAACAGCAAGTGTTTATATCAATGATAATAGCCAGTGTTTACATCAATGATAACAGCCAGGTTTTACATCAATGATAACAACATGTGTTTACATCAATGATGACAGTCAGTGTTTATATCAATGATAACAGTCAGTCTTTATATCAATGATAACAGCCAGTGTTTACATCAATGATAACAGCCAGTGTTTACATCAATGATAACAGTCAGTGTTTATATCAATGATAACAACCAGTGTTTACATCAATGATAACAGCCAGTGTTTACATCAATGATAACATCCAGTGCTTACATCAATAATAACAGCCAGTGTTTACATCTATGATAACAGCCAGTGTATACATCAATGATAACAGTCAGTCTTTATATCAATGATAACAGTCTGTGTTTATATCAATGATAACAGCATGTGTTTACATCAATGATAACAGCCAGTGTTTATATCAATGATAACAGCCAGTGTGTACATCATTGATAACAGCCAGTGTTTACATCAATGATAACAGTTTGTGTTTATATCAATGATAATAGCCAGTGTTTACATCAATGATAACAGCTTGTGTATACATCAATGATAACATCCAGTGTTTACATCAATGATAACAGCATGTGTTTACATCAATGATAACAGCCAGTGTTTACATCAATGATAACAGCATGTGTTTACATCAATGATAACAGCCAGTGTTTATATCAATGATAACAGCCAGTGTGTACATCATTGATAACAGCCAGTGTATACATCAATGATAACAGCAAGTGTTTATATCAATGATAACAGCCAGTGTGTACATCATTGATAACAGCCAGTGTATACATCAATGATAACAGCAAGTGTTTATATCAATGATAATAGCCAGTGTTTACATCAATGATAACAGCCAGGTTTTACATCAATGATAACAACATGTGTTTACATCAATGATGACAGTCAGTGTTTATATCAATGATAACAGTCAGTCTTTATATCAATGATAACAGCCAGTGTTTACATCAATGATAACAGCCAGTGTTTACATCAATGATAACAGTCAGTGTTTATATCAATGATAACAACCAGTGTTTACATCAATGATAACAGCCAGTGTTTACATCAATGATAACATCCAGTGCTTACATCAATAATAACAGCCAGTGTTTACATCTATGATAACAGCCAGTGTATACATCAATGATAACAGCCAATGCTTACATCAATAATAACAGCCAGTGTTTACATCTATGATAACAGCCAGTGTATACATCAATGATAACAGCAAGTGTTTATATCAATGATAACAGCATGTGTTTACATCAATAATAACAGCTAGTGTATACATCAATGATAACAGTCAGTGTATACATCAATGATAACAGCAAGTGTTTATATCAACGATAACAGCCAGTGTTTACATCTATGATAACAGCCAGTGCTTACATCAATAATAACAGCCAGTGCTTACATCATTGATAACAGCCAGTGTATACATCAATGATAACAGTCTGTGTTTACATCAATGATAACAGCCAGTGTTTACATCAATGATAACAGTCTGTGTTTACATCAATGATAACATCCAGTGTTTATATCAATGATAACAGCCAGTGTGTACATCATTGATAACAGCCAGTGTATACATCAATGATAACAGCAAGTGTTTATATCAATGATAACAGCATGTGTTTACATCAATGATAACAGCCAGTGTTTATATCAATGATAACAGTTTGTGTTTACATCAATGATAACAGCCAGTGTTTACATCAATGATAACAGTTCGTGTTTACATCAAAGATAACAGTCAGTGTTTACATCAATGATAACAGTCAGTCTTTATATCAATGATAACAGTCAGTGTTTACATCAATGATGACAGTCAGTGTTTACATCAATGATAACAGTCAGTGTTTACATCAATGATAACAGTCAGTGTTTACATCTATGATAACAGTCAGTGTTTACATCAATGATAACAGTCAGTGCTTACATCAATGATAACAGCCAGTGTTTACATCAATTATAACAGCCAGTGTTTACATCTATGATAACAGCATGCATGTGTTTACATCAATAATAAAAGCCAGTGTTTACATCAATGATAACAGTTTGTGTTTACATCATTGATAACAGCCAGTGTTTATATCAATGATAACAGCCAGTGTTTACATTAACGATAACAGTTTGTGTTTACATCAATGATAACAGCCAGTGTTTACATCAATAAATGTTTTCTTAAATGAACAATTGATTTTTTACGGAAACAAGTGCATTCAGATAACAAACTATATTAATGTATATGCATAAATAAACTGAAACTGTTGTACTCACAGAATTGTTCCTGATACCAGTAATTGGAGACACTTTTATACACTGTATTTTACAAAGTATTGCACACTGTTCTGTACACTGTACTTTACACTGTAATGTACATGGTGTTGTACACGGTATTGTACACTGTATTGTACACTGTATTGTACACTGTATTGTACACTGTACTGTACACTGTATTGTACACTGTACTGTACACTGTACTGTACACTGTACTGTACACTGTATTGTACACTGTGCTGTACACTGTACTGTACACTGTATTGTATACAGAGTCAGATATACCGCACATTATTATGTAATAACATACTCAATTTTAACAACTCCATTCAATCTGAATGGTCTCTATGATACTGTTGTGGTTGCTAATTTATTGATAAGTTCACACTGTAATCCACCTATTCGCAATTCCTGATCCATGCCATTGTACAGACAACATGTAAATCTTTTATACAGTGTACTCATGGCTGCCCCGGTCTGCGCCATTGTAGATGTCCATCTATTATGTGTTTTCTGGGAATATTTGTATAGCTATACGGACACTGGCTATCACACGTAATTCCTGAACAGGTCTGTGATGCGGATTGTGTTGGGTAGCAGAATTATCGACCCCGCGGGGTGTGTAACTTCATTCTAGATAAGGTAATTACAGGTGGCTTTAGTGGTTCTACAATACCTTGGGGACTCCCGCATCACATTAGGCCTATCAACTGTATAGTTGTGTGATCCATGGAGTTACCTGTGTAAGAGGAGTCGGAAAAAGCACGGCCTGACGGGGGCTCCAACTCGGGACCTCCACACACTAGCCGGATGCTCTACCAATTGAGCTACCTGGTGGCCGAAAATGGACCCGGGCAAGTCCGTTACACTTTTCCTTACCTTCTGTAATATTTTATCCTAAAGACCTTACCACTCACACCCCAGGTTTGGGCATCCCCTTGTCAAGTATTCATCTCAATTAAAAAAAAAAGGTTTGGTCACAGGCAACAAATGTCAGAGGAGTAGAAAATGCACGGCCGAACCGGGGTTCAAACCCACGACCTCCGGTGGTGGATCGATATGGATTCGAATGTTGTGACTATTCCCTGATTTCAAAGGCCTACCTAATATAATTACTCCAAAACCGAGCCCCTGTGAACGTCGTCTGCTGGACCACCTTAATACCAGGGGAAAATTAAAAAAAACAAACAAATGTAAGCATGGAACTGTTAGCAGATGCTAGTATACAGTCGATATCAATACAGTTATTATTTGGGTGACAGATTATTTGGGTGACAGATTATTTGGGTGATTGTCGTCCATTTTGCTTAAATAAAACCGTCATATTGAGTTTTTAAGTTCTGGGCTTGTGTCACAAAGAAGCTTTAGATCTTGGTGTTTGAATTGTGGATCATTTTCTTTCTTAATGCCACATCTGATCATAATATACACAACCTTATTGAGAAACAAAGTCTCATTATCAGACAATAACCCTCGTCATATACAACCAATTATCCGGATATTCTACAAGGAAGTATTTACTGGCCACTGTTCAAACGGTACATATAACATGCTTCCTTCCATGGATTATTTGATAACTAGTAACTAAGTCTATTTGTCTTCCTGTCACAGGTTAACCAATTAGTAAACTATCTTCTTTTCTCAGGTTTACCAACAAGTAAATACGTATTTTTGTCACGGGTTAACCAATAAGTGAAAGAGTCTTCTTGTCACAGATTAACCAACCTGCAACGTCTGATAAAACTGAAATGACTTGGTGGTTTTGGGTACACTTCGGATGAAAACATTTCTTTATATGATAACCAGACAAACTGTTAAAGACCAGAGTGGTATATCAATAATCACCTGGATTGTATAGTGTATAGTATAAAGCACTAGTTCGGCCCGAGATAGGCTGTACTCTACACCAGCTTGGCTCGAAAAGGCTGTATCATCTGGACCATTCCATACCAACTAGGTCCGAGATAGACAGTTTTCTTTGGACCATTCCATACCAACTAGGTCCGAGATAGACAGTTTTCTTTGGACCATTCCACACCAACTAGGTCCGAGATAGACAGTTTTCTTTGGACCATTCCATACCAACTAGGTCCGAGATAGACAGTTTTCTCTGGACCATTCCATACCAACTAGGTCCGAGATAGACAGTTTTCTTTGGACCATTCCACACCAACTAGGTCCGAGATAGACAGTTTTCTTTGGACCATTCCATACCAACTAGGTCCGAGATAGACAGTTTTCTTTGGACCATTCCATACCAACTAGGTCCGAGATAGACAGTTTTCTCTGGACCATTCCACACCAACTAGGTCCGAGATAGACAGTTTTCTTTGGACCATTCCATACCAACTAGGTCCGAGATAGACAGTTTTCTCTGGACCATTCCATACCAACTAGGTCCGAGATAGACAGTTTTCTTTGGACCATTCCACACCAACTAGGTCCGAGATAGACAGTTTTCTTTGGACCATTCCATACAAACTAGGTCCGAGATAGACAGTTTTCTTTGGACCATTCCACACCAACTAGGTCCGAGATAGACAGTTTTCTCTGGACCATTCCATACCAACTAGGTCCGAGATAAACAGTTTTCTTTGGACCATTCCACACCAACTAGGTCCGAGATAGACAGTTTTCTTTGGACCATTCCATACCAACTAGGTCCGAGATAGACAGTTTTCTTTGGACCATTCCACACCAACTAGGTCCGAGATAGACAGTTTTCTCTGGACTATTCCACACCAATAGGTCCGATATAGACAGTTTTCTCTGGCCTATTCCATACCAACTAGGTCCGAGATAGACAGTTTTCTCTGGACCATTCCACACCAACTAGGTCCGAGATAGACAGTTTTCTTTGGACCATTCCATACCAACTAGGTCCGATATAGACAGTTTTCTTTGGACTATTCCATACCAACTAGGTCCGAGATAGACAGTTTTCTTTGGACCATTCCATACCAACTAGGTCCGAGATAGACAGTTTTCTTTGGACCATTCCACACCAATAGGTCCGATATAGACAGTTTTCTCTGGCCTATTTTATGCCTACTTGGCCCGAAATAGGCATTTTTCGCCCGCCTTTTCTACACCAACTTAAAAAATGCACACACTTTTTGCACTCTTAAATACTACAAACTAGTCAAATATCAAACAGTTGAAAAGATGAATAGAGGCGAAAATGGTCACACGGTAGACATCTTGTACATTTTATATAGTTGCATGAACACACAGGAATGTATACACTGATCACACCACAATGATGTTGTTACTCTCGGATACCATATATGTATGCAGGTAAACGATTACGACATTTCACCTCTAGCTTGTCTAATGTACCATTGACGATATATTACCTGTTATTTGCCAACATGTATTTTGTTAAACTGCTGAAAATGTTTTACCTGTACCTGTCTACATGTATGTAGGTAAGCGATTGCTGCGACTGTGCGGCGACTCGGGAGAAAAAAAATGTCGTGCATTCTCACCAAGACGACATCAAGGCGACTTCCGAGAAGTTGACGATCAATTTGCACGAAAAGTCGCCGGGATGTCGCGGAAACGTCGCTGAGACGTCTCCTTAGTCGCGGCAGTATCGGCGATGTGAGCTTGGGGTGTGTCACGTGGTCTCTGAAATACGTCAAGCAGCGTCGCGGACACGTTGCGGAGACGTCGCGAAGACGTCGCCGCAACGTCGCCGCAACCTCTCCTCAGTCTTATTAGTCTTTATTAGGTCTCGGAGACGTCGCGGAGACGTCTCCGCGACGTCGCAAACACGTCTCTCTAGTCGCGGACAAAAGGAATCTCCATCAGTTGCGGCGACGTTGCAGGGACGTCTCGGAGACGTCGCCGAGACTTGCTGGAGACCTACTGGAGACTAAAAAAAGTCTCCTAAAAAATCCAACATGTTCGATTCTCCCGCGACTCCACGGAGACTCGGTTAGTCTCCAGGAGACGTCGTAGCGACGACGCCGCGACTAGCGGAGACTCGAGTCGCTAGTAGGTCGCCAGTTAGTCTCCAGGCCAGTGAGATACGCACTTTAGGTTAATATATAACAATAAGATATGAGTAAGTAAGGTTAATATATAACAATAAGGTATGAGTAAGTAAGGTTAATATATAACAATAAGATATGAGTAAGTAAGGTTAATATATAACAATAAGATATGAGTAAGTAAGGTTAATATATAACAATAAAATATGAGTAAGTAAGGTTAATATATAACAATAAAATATGAGTAAGTAAGGTTAATATATAACAATAAGATATGAGTAAGTAAGGTTAATATATAACAATAAGGTATGAGTAAGTAAGGTTAATATATAACAATAAGGTATGAGTAAGTAAGGTTAATATATAACAATAAGATATGAGTAAGTAAGGTTAATATATAACAATAAGGTATGAGTAAGTAAGGTTAATATATAACAATAAGGTATGAGTAAGTAAGGTTAATATATAACAATAAGGTATGAGTAAGTAAGGTTAATATATAACAACTATAACTTGCTCTGATGGTCCTCATATTGATTCTCACATTGACACTATTAGTTAGCGGGCAATGTACACTGCATGACGGTTACATATCACACTTCATAGAGTAATTCACGACGTATTTCGATATCGTACATATTCAGATTATAGAGATCTAGGTAATCACGCCTTTTACGTTTGTCAATTTGTGATTCCCTTGGGAATCCTAAACAAAACGTTTAAAGCCCTGTCAGAAAGGGTCGATAACGGCTATGATGTTAGTTATAGGGTTATCAGAGTCACTCGATAGGGCAATTATCACGTGATTACTTGACGCGCGTTTTAGAACCGGATCATGATACGTTTTATATTCCATGTAAAATCAAGACAATACCGACGCGATCTGTGCTCAAAATCAGTGAAAAGAGGGCAACTATTAACATGTTACCCACATTGACATGGACATCGTAGGACGACGTGAATAAGACCAGGCAACTGGGAGAGAAGGCGTTCTTCCTAGAATGCGATCGGAAAACCATCCCCTTGTTTTCATATTCTTTATTCCATATAATTTGAACACATTCTTAAGTGTCGAATCAACTGAAAAATAAAAGTCGTAAAACAAAAATTCAAAAATAAAGAAACACACAAAAAAAAGGGGAAAAAATCAACTTATTTGGTTGAGGAAGCAATGATGTTATAGAAGATCGAGGGAATTGGTGGTGGACGGGGGCCTTGACTATGGAGCGTTCGTGACTGTAAGACGTACTTGACTATGGGACGTTTGTGATTTAGACGTTCGTGACTACATGTCGTACTTGACTGTGGGACGTTCATGAATATATATCGTTCATGAATGTGGGACGTTCGTGAATATATATCGTTCATGAATGTGAGACGTTCATGAAAATATCTCGTTCCTGAATGTGGGACATTCGTGAATATATATCTTTCATGAATGTGAGACGTTCATGAAAATATCTCGTTCCTGAATGTGGGACGTTCGTGAATATATATCTTTCATGAATGTGAGACGTTCATGAAAATATCTCGTTCCTGAATGTGGGACGTTCGTGAATATATATCTTTCATGAATGTGAGACGTTCGTGAAAATATATCCTTCATGAATGTGAGACGTTCATGAATATATATCGTTCATGAATATGGGACGTTCGTGAATATAAATCGTTCTTGAATGTGAGACGTTCATGAATATATATCGTTCATGAATGTGGGACGTTCGTGAATATAAATCGTTCATGAATGTGAGACGTTCATGAATAAATATCGTTCATGAATGTGGGACGTTTGTGAATATATATCGTTCTTGAATGTGAGACGTTCGTGAAAATATATCGTTCATTAATGTGGGACGTTCATGAAAATATATCGTTCATGAATTTGGGATGTTCGTGAATATATATCGTTCGTGACTATGAGACGTTTGTGACTATATATCGTTCGGACTATGTGACATCCGTGTCTATTGGACGTTAATGTTTGTTGGATGTTCGTGACTATGAGATGGCCGCGACTACGAGATGGCCTCGACTATGGGATGTTCGTGACTATGGGATGTTCGTGACTATGAGATGTTCGTGACTATGAGATGTTCGCGACTAAGGGATGTTCGTGACTATAGGATGTTCGTGACTATGGGATGTTCGTGACTATGAGATGGCCGCGACTATAAGATGACCGTGACTATGGGATGTTCGTGACTATGGGATGTTCGTGACTATGAGATGTTCGCGACTATGGGATGTTCGTGACTATAGGATGTTCGTGACTATGGGATGTTCGTGACTATGAGATGTTCGTGACTACGAGATGTTCGCGACTATGGGATGTTCGTGACTACGGGATGTTAATTACTATGAGACGTTTGTGACTATGAGACGTTCGTGACTTTAGGATGTTCGTGACCATGGGGTGTTCGTGACTATGGGATGTTCATGACTATGGGATGTTCATTACTATGGGATGTGTTTGTCTATAGATGTTTGTGAGTATGAGATGGCTATATACTTGCAGTGTTCGGGGAAATTGAACGACAATAAAACGTGAGAAGAAACGCTTACGTCATTTGCTAAAAAACGGAGATTCATTGGCCACATCGATACAGACAAGAACACCCTAATGATAGTCTGGGCGTTGATAGCAATAATTATTGTGTGAAGGCTGAGCTGGTATGTGTGTATAACGCTTTAACAAATGTTTTGTTACCGGTAAGGTATAAATGTGCCTCAAACTTTGATATACCCTTCCTCCACAAATGGTTTCCGGCTTTCACCCTTTATATTACCGGTATTCCTGTAATAGTTTCTGGGTCAAGTCTATATACACGGCGTCAGATACACAATACTATACTGCTAGCATAATGTCCTCTACACAAACACGTGCTGTATGTCAGGGTTTATACCAACACAGCACGTTGGCTATCGATTTTACCAAATTTAACCCAGCGGTTTGATGCTTTTTACATTCTCCATCAACTGCATTTCAGAAAAGGCTAATGACAGGATATTACTAGATATAGACACTGCATTTTAGCAGTAGAGCGTGACATGATGAAAATTGATTTTAACCACTACTGTAGTAAATCTGCACCATTTTAAAATATGTTGGTTTTCATACTGGTTATTACCGTATAGATATAAAGTTGGGGATATACATGTCTATTACTTTGGGAAAAGATATACAAACTATTCATATCTTTTCCAGTTTCAATTATGGACCATGGGTTTGTTATCGTACGGTATCAATATCCCATTGTGGACCATGGGTTTGTTATCGTACGGTATCAATATCTCATTGTGGACCATAGTTGGTTATCGTACGGTATCAATATCCCATTGTGGACCATAGTTTGTTATCGTACGGTATCAATATCCCATTGTGGACCATAGTTTGTTATCGTACGGTATCAATATCCCATTGTGGACCATAGTGTGTTATTGTACGGTATCAATATCCCATTGTGGACCATAGTTTGTTATCGTACGGTATCAATATCTCATTGTGGGCCATAGTTTGTTATCGTACGTTATCAAAATCCCATTGTGGACCATATTTTGTTATCGTACGGTATCAATATCCCATTGAGGACCATAGTTTGTTATCGTACGGTATCAATATCCCATTGTGGACCATAGTGTGTTATTGTACGGTATCAATATCCCATTGTGGACCATAGTTTGTTATCATACGGTATCAATATCCCATTGTGGACCATAGTTTGTTATCGTACGGTATTAATATATCATTGTGGACCATAGGTTGTTATCGTACGGTATCAATATCTCATTGTGGACCATAGTGTGTTATTGTACGGTATCAATATTCCATTGTGGACCATAGTGTGTTATTGTACGGTATCAATATCCCATTGTGGACCATAGTTTGTTATCGTACGGTATCAATATCCCATTGTGGACCATAGTTTGTTATTGTACGGTATCAATATCCCATTATGGACCATAGTTTGTTATCGTACGGTATCAATATCTCATTGTGGACCATAGTTTGTTATCGTACGGTATCAATATCTCATTATGGACCAAAGTTTGTTATCGTACGGTATCAATATCTCATTGTGGACCATAGGTTGTTATCGTACGGTATCAATATCTCATTGTGGACCATAGTTTGTTATCGTTCGGTATCAATATCTCATTAAGGACCATAGTTTGTTATCGTACGGTATAAATATCTCATTGTGGACCATAGTTTGTTATCGTACGGTATAAATATATCATTATGGACCATAGCTTGTTATCGTACGGTATCAATATTCCATTGTGGACCATAGTGTATTATCGTACGGTATCAATATCTCATTGTGGACCATAGTTTATTATTGTACTGTATCAATATCCCATTATGGACCATAGTTTGTTATCGTACGGTATCAATATCTCATTGTGGACCATAGTTTGTTACCGTACGGTATCAATATCTCATTATGGACCATAGTTTGTTATCGTACGGTATCAATATCTCATTGTGGACCATAGGTTGTTATCGTACGGTATCAATGTCTCATTATGGACCATAGTTTGTTATCGTACGGTATCAATATCTCATTGTGGACCATAGTTTGTTATCGTACGGTATCAATATCTCATTGTGGACCGTAGTTTGTTATTGTACGGTATCAATATCTCATTGTGGACCATGGCTTGTTATCGTACGGTATCAATATCTCATTATGGACCATAGTTTGTTATCGTACGGTATCAATATCTCATTATGGACCATAGTTTGTTATCGTACGGTATCAATATCCCATTGTGGACCATAGGTTGTTATCGTACGGTATCAATATCTCATTGTGGACCATAGGTTGTTATCGTACGGTATCAATGTCTCATTGTGGACCATAGTTTGTTATCGTACGGTATCAATATCTCATTGTGGACCATAGTTTGTTACCGTACGGTATCAATATCTCATTGTGGACCATAGTTTGTTATCGTACGGTATCAATATCTCATTGTGGACCATAGTTTGTTATCGTACGGTATCAATATCTCATTGTGGACCATAGTTTGTTATCGTACGGTATCAATATCTCATTGTGGACCATAGGTTGTTATCGTACGGTATCAATATCTCATTGTGGACCATAGGTTGTTATCGTACGGTATCAATGTCTCATTGTGGACCATAGGTTGTTATCGTACGGTATCAATATCTCATTGTGGACCATAGGTTGTTATCGTACGGTATCAATATCTCATTGTGGACCATAGGTTGTTATCGTACGGTATCAATATCTCATTATGGACCATAGTTTGTTATCGTACGGTATCAATATCTCATTGTGGACCATAGGTTGTTATCGTACGGTATCAATATCTCATTGTGGACCATAGGTTGTTATCGTACGGTATCAATATCCCATTGTGGACCATAGGTTGTTATCGTACGGTATCAATATCTCATTGTGGACCATAGTTTGTTATCGTACGGTATCAATATCTCATTGTGGACCATAGGTTGTTATCGTACTGTATCAATATCCCATTGTGGACCATAGTTTGTTATCGTACGATATCAATATCCCATTGTGGACCATAGGTTGTTATCGTACGGTATCAATATCCCATTGTGGATCATAGTTTGTTATCGTACGGTATCAATATGCCATTGTGGACCATAGTTTGTTATTGTACGGTATCAATATCCCATTGTGGACCATAGTTTGTTATTGTACGGTATCAATATCCATTGTGGACCATAGTTTATTATTGTACGGTATCAATATCCCATTGTTGATCATAGTTCGCTACTAAACGATATAAATGTCTTAATTTAATTTGTTATGTGTGTTGGGATTTGCTCAGGGTAGTATATATACATGTATATCTGAGGAAGACACATTATGATATGTATAATTTATGATGCACTTAACTCGCAGCCATCCGGTGTACCTAGATTTGTTTCCTAGTTTGAGTACATCCTTCCTTCGGAATTGTTATTGCAATCTGTTATTAGGTCAGCCCATTAAAAGTTACAGCTTTGATATTTGTTTTTGAATATACATGTTATTTTCCTTTGTTCTTTCTCTTGTTTGACAGTGTTTGTCCTTAGTTGTTATTGTACGATATCAACATCCAATTGTGGATCATAAGTTGTTATTGAACGTTAGTATTGTCTAATTCTGGACCATAGTTTGTTATTTAAAATATCATTGTCTCATTGTGGACTATAGTTTGTTATCGTACGGTATCAGTGTCACATTGTGGACCATAGTTTGTTACCGTACGGTATCAATATCCCATTATGGACCATAGTTTGTTATCGTACGGTATCAATATCCCATTGTGGACCATAGGTTGTTATCGTACGGTATCGATATCCCATTGTGGACCATAGGTTGTTATTGTACGGTATCAATATCCCATTGTGTACCATAGGTTGTTATCGTACGGGATCAATATCTCATTGTGGACCATAGGTTGTTATCGTACGGTATCAATATCTCATTGTGGACCATTGATGGTGTTAATAGATGGAATAGTATGCCATTATTGTGAGTGAGAAGTGAGGATCATAATAGTTGAATATTATTCCATTATTTCCATGGACAATAGACAGTTAGAATAGATGAAATGTTATACTTTTATTGCTAGTAACATGGGAGGGTCATAATAGATGGACTGTCATACAACTATTTTTTATAGACAATGGGCAGTTAGAATACATTAAACTGAGAATACCCTTTTAGGTCTTCCTTTTACTAAGAAATTTGGATAAAATTGCATCCGTAGCATCCTTGGGTTAAGGGTTCATATCAACAAATTTTATTGACGTTCGATGGTATATGTCAAAAGGATCGAATAGCAGGTAAAGCCTATATGAAATATCTCCTTAGATGTCAAGTGGATCGTATACATATAACTATCAAATGTATTAATTGTATAATAAACATTTAAGGAATGTAACTCGAGGATAAACATTCACATATCATCCATACATTTTGATTATATAAACATGTATACATAGTATTTGATAATAAAATAGTTAATATAAACTATATCTACAAGAATCAGTTATTGACATGCATTAACTAAAAGTCCTTGTGCATTTATGCGCAGGTCATGCCTGTCAAAACTCTAAGCGAAAATTATATATATATACATGTAAGTTGTTATATTATAAATTGTTAGAAAATTACTATCAAGCAAAAAAAAAAAAAAAAAAAACAGACTATACTTCACATGTATATACTAGACTAAGCATACTCAACTGATGACACATGTGTCAAATGAGAATGGATGGATCTTTCAGGACATTTTATATGTATACTTATGAATTTGTTAGTTAGAAAATGTAAGAAAAAAATGAATGCATAGAATATAAAGTGTATTTGATATGATATAATATAATGTAACATTAATATAATATGGCTTATTTATTTAAAACATGAAGAGATTAAAGCGTCCCGATTTACCAATGAACAATTTAACATTATTTAATATCTGTATGTTTACAAGTTGATAACAGTCAGGGCAAACTTGCAAGAAAGTGTTAATATTTGAATGATTATGATTTGCATAAAAATCTACCTAAGTAAACAGAGAATATCTAATGTAACATTCGAAGAAATAATTTGAAGCAATTTCGTTTTCAACATCACAGGAACATGTGGGAGAGTATAATAAATGATCATTAAATAAATCAAAATTTAAATGGCTACATGAATTTTAGCTGACAAAAAAATGATATTGGCCTTTCTATTTCCTTCAAAGAACATTTGCAGTGATTCACATTCAGCATTAATATTATTATTAAGTTTGCATTTAAAAGCTGCCAGAGAAGAAGAGTTGAAAAGGTCAGGATTAGCATTGTTAGTTGTTCAACACGTTAGGGGGGAGAAACTGTCTAAGTAATTGTTAATCCTACATAGAGGAGGATTGAAAAGTCGTGATTGTCGTGAAATACGGGTTATCGTTTAGGTTGTTAATAAAAGGATGAGAATACCTTGCACGTATTGGGGTGACCGTCCATGAAGTATTTTGTAGATCATTATATTTTTGTGTTTATTTCTTCTGACAGAGATTCCCAGTCAATTTCTTCATATAATTTAATGTACGATATTCCTGATCTGAGTCCTGTTATGATTCTTGCTGCTTCTAATAGAACAGATTCTAATTCTAATTGGTGTGTGCAGTTATTCCAGATTATGTCTGCATATTGGAGTTGGTATACAAATGCTGTGTATATTTTAATTAAAGGCTTTCAAATTACCTTAAGTTTAATGTATCGAAGAATATTTAATCTGCCGAAGGCTTTTATATATATATATTAAGGATGTGTTCTTTCCATGCTGCGTTTTGTAGTGTAAGTCCAAGATGTTTGTGAACTGCTGTGTCTGTAATTTGCCAATTTTGGAAAGTTATTGGAGGGTGATCTTTCTATATTTCCTTACTGATTTAGTTTGTTATTAAAGAGATCACCTCCCTAAAGGGTATAAGGAACTGTTGCAATATCTCTGTCTGAATCCAACAAACATGTAATAACTATCTTTTGTTATTCCAGTACTCCTGCCTCTGATTTATCGGTGAGGAGGGATGTGTTCAGTCGGCGGCATTACGGATCGGTAGAACTGGTAAGATATACATACTTGTAATGGCAAATGACATTGACAGGAATGGTGACACTGACATTGTGTCGTGTCTATATATAACACTGACAGGAATGGTGACACTGACATTGTGTCGTGTCTATATATAACACTGACAGGAATGGTGACACTGACATTGTGTCGTGTCTATATATAACACTTACAGGAATGGTGATACTGACATTGTGTCGTGTCTATATATAACACTGACAGGAATGGTGATACTGACATTGTGTCGTGTCTATATATAACACTGACAGGAATGGTGATACTGATATTGTGTCGTGTCTATATATAACATTGACAGGAATGTTGATACTGACATTGTGTCGTGTCTATATATAACACTGACACTGATTCTGTAATAACCCGATCCCGATATACACGTCTGTTCTCCTGCAACAACCCACAACAGATATACACGTCTGTATTTCTGTATTAACCCACACCAGATATACACGTCTGTTCTCCTGTAATAACCCACACCAGGTATACACGTCTGTTCTCCTGCAATAACCCACACCAGATATGCACGTCTGTATTTCTGTATTAACCCACACCAGATATACACGTCTGCACTTCTGTAATAACCCACACCAGATATACGCACTTGTACTTCTGTAATAACCCACACCCGATATACGCATTTGTACTTCTGTAATAATCGACACCAGATATGACCGTCTGTACTTCTGTAATAACCCACACCCGATATACACGTCTGTACTTCTGTAATGACCCACACCAAATATACGCGTCTGTTCTCCTGTAATAACCCACACCAGATATACACATCTGTACTTCTGTAATAACCCACACCAGATATACGCATTTGTACTTCTGTAATAACCGACACCAGATATGACCGTCTGTACTTCTGTAATAGCCCACACCCGATATACACGTCTGTACTTCTGTAATAACCCACACCAGATATACGCATTTGTACTTCTGTAATAACCCACACCAGATATACGCATTTGTACTTCTGTAATAACCCACACCAGATATGACCGTCTGTACTTCTGTAATAACCCACACCAGATATACGCACTTGTACTTCTGTAATAACCCACACCCGATATACGCATTTGTACTTCTGTAATAATCGACACCAGATATGACCGTCTGTACTTCTGTAATAACCCACACCCGATATACACGTCTGTACTTCTGTAATGACCCACACCAGATATACGCGTCTGTTCTCCTGTAATAACCCACACCAGATATACACATCTGTACTTCTGTAATAACCCACACCAGATATACGCATTTGTACTTCTGTAATAACCGACACCAGATATGACCGTCTGTACTTCTGTAATAACTCACACCAGATATACACGTCTGTTCTCCTGTAATAACCCACACCAGATATACACGTCTGTACTTCTGTAATAACCCACACCAGATATACGCATTTGTACTTCTGTAATAACCCACACCAGATATATGCAGTTGTACTTCTGTAATAACCGACACCAGATATGACCGTCTGTACTTCTGTAATAACCCACACCAGATATACACGTCTGTACTTCTGTAATAACCCAAACCAAATATACACGTCTGTAATTCTGTAATAACCCACACCAGATATACACATCCATACTTCTGTATTAACCCAAACCAGATATATACGTCTGTTCTCCTGTTATAACCCACATCATATATACACGTCTGTTCTCCTGTAATAACCCACACCAGATATACGCATTTGTACTTCTGTAATGACCCACACCAGATATGACCGTCTGTACTTCTGTAATAACTCACACCAGATATACACGTCTGTATTTCTGTAATAACCCATACCAGATATACACGTATGTTCTCGTGTAATAACCAACACCATATATACACGTCTGTACTTCTGTAATAACCCACACCTGATATACGCGTCTGTACTTCTGTAATAACCGACACCAGATATGACCGTCTGTACTTCTGTAATAACCCACACCAGATATACACGTCTGTATTTCTCTAATAACCCACACCAGATATACACGTCTGTACTTCTGTAATAACCCACACCAGATATACACGTCTGTTCTCCTGTAATAACCCACACCCGATATACACGTCTGTACTTCTGTAATAACCCACCCCAGATATACAAGTCTGTTCTCGTGTAATGACCCACACCAGATATACACGTCTGTACTTCTGTAATAACCCACACCAGATATACGCATTTGTACTTCTGTAATAACCCACACCAGATATATGCAGTTGTACTTCTGTAATAACCGACACCAGATATACACGTCTGTAATTCTGTAATAACCCACACCAGATATACACATCCATACTTCTGTATTAACCCAAACCAGATATATACGTCTGTTCTCCTGTTATAACCCACATCATATATACACGTCTGTTCTCCTGTAATAACCCACACCAGATATACGCATTTGTACTTCTGTAATGACCCACACCAGATATGACCGTCTGTACTTCTGTAATAACTCACACCAGATATACACGTCTGTATTTCTGTAATAACCCATACCAGATATACACGTATGTTCTCGTGTAATAACCAACACCATATATACACGTCTGTACGTCTGTAATAACCGACACCAGATATGACCGTCTGTACTTCTGTAATAACCCACACCAGATATACACGTCTGTATTTATCTAATAACCCACACCAGATATACACGTCTGTACTTCTGTAATAACCCACACCAGATATACACGTCTGTTCTCCTGTAATAACCCACACCCGATATACACGTCTGTACTTCTGTAATAACCCACCCCAGATATACAAGTCTGTTCTCGTGTAATGACCCACACCAGATATACACGTCTGTACTTCTGTAATGACCCACACCAGATATACACGTCTGTACTTCTGTAATAACCCCAGATATACACGTCTGTACTTCTGTAATAACCCACACCAGATATACACGTCTGTTCTCCTGTAATAACCCACACCAGATATACAAGTCTGTTCTCGTGTAATGACCCACACCAGATATACACGTCTGTACTTCTGTAATAACCCACACCAGATATACAAGTCTGTTCTCGTGTAATGACCCACACCAGATATACACGTCTGTACTTCTGTAATAACCCACACCAGATATACGCGTCTGTACTTCTGTAATGACCCACACCAGATATACACGTCTGTTCTCCTGTAATAACCGACACCCGATATACACGTCTGTACTTCTGTAATAACCCACACCAGATACACGCGTCTGTACTTCTGTAATAACCCACACCCGATATACACGTCTGTACTTCTGTAATGACCCACACCAAATATACGCGTCTGTTCTCCTGTAATAACCCACACCAGATATACACATCTGTACTTCTGTAATAACCCACACCAGATATACGCATTTGTACTTCTGTAATAACCGACACCAGATATGACCGTCTGTACTTCTGTAATAGCCCACACCCGATATACACGTCTGTACTTCTGTAATAACCCACACCAGATATACGCATTTGTACTTCTGTAATAACCCACACCAGATATACGCATTTGTACTTCTGTAATAACCCACACCAGATATGACCGTCTGTACTTCTGTAATAACCCACACCAGATATACGCACTTGTACTTCTGTAATAACCCACACCCGATATACGCATTTGTACTTCTGTAATAATCGACACCAGATATGACCGTCTGTACTTCTGTAATAACCCACATCCAATATACACGTCTGTACTTCTGTAATGACCCACACCAGATATACGCGTCTGTTCTCCTGTAATAACCCACACCAGATATACACATCTGTACTTCTGTAATAACCCACACCAGATATACGCATTTGTACTTCTGTAATAACCGACACCAGATATGACCGTCTGTACTTCTGTAATAACTCACACCAGATATACACGTCTGTTCTCCTGTAATAACCCACACCAGATATACACGTCTGTACTTCTGTAATAACCCACACCAGATATACGCATTTGTACTTCTGTAATAACCCACACCAGATATATGCAGTTGTACTTCTGTAATAACCGACACCAGATATGACCGTCTGTACTTCTGTAATAACCCACACCAGATATACACGTCTGTACTTCTGTAATAACCCAAACCAAATATACACGTCTGTAATTCTGTAATAACCCACACCAGATATACACATCCATACTTCTGTATTAACCCAAACCAGATATATACGTCTGTTCTCCTGTTATAACCCACATCATATATACACGTCTGTTCTCCTGTAATAACCCACACCAGATATACGCATTTGTACTTCTGTAATGACCCACACCAGATATGACCGTCTGTACTTCTGTTATAACTCACACCAGATATACACGTCTGTATTTCTGTAATAACCCATACCAGATATACACGTATGTTCTCGTGTAATAACCAACACCATATATACACGTCTGTACTTCTGTAATAACCCACACCAGATATACGCGTCTGTACTTCTGTAATAACCGACACCAGATATGACCGTCTGTACTTCTGTAATAACCCACACCAGATATACACGTCTGTATTTCTCTAATAACCCACCCCAGATATACACGTCTGTACTTCTGTAATAACCCACACCAGATATACACGTCTGTTCTCCTGTAATAACCCACACCCGATATACACGTCTGTACTTCTGTAATAACCCACCCCAGATATACAAGTCTGTTCTCGTGTAATGACCCACACCAGATATACACGTCTGTACTTCTGTAATAACCCACACCAGATATACGCATTTGTACTTCTGTAATAACCCACACCAGATATATGCAGTTGTACTTCTGTAATAACCGACACCAGATATACACGTCTGTAATTCTGTAATAACCCACACCAGATATACACATCCATACTTCTGTATTAACCCAAACCAGATATATACGTCTGTTCTCCTGTTATAACCCACATCATATATACACGTCTGTTCTCCTGTAATAACCCACACCAGATATACGTATTTGTACTTCTGTAATGACCCACACCAGATATGACCGTCTGTACTTCTGTAATAACTCACACCAGATATACACGTCTGTATTTCTGTAATAACCCATACCAGATATACACGTATGTTCTCGTGTAATAACCAACACCATATATACACGTCTGTACTTCTGTAATAACCGACACCAGATATGACCGTCTGTACTTCTGTAATAACCCACACCAGATATACACGTCTGTATTTCTCTAATAACCCACACCAGATATACACGTCTGTACTTCTGTAATAACCCACACCAGATATACACGTCTGTTCTCCTGTAATAACCCACACCCGATATACACGTCTGTACTTCTGTAATAACCCACCCCAGATATACAAGTCTGTTCTCGTGTAATGACCCACACCAGATATACACGTCTGTACTTCTGTAATGACCCACACCAGATATACACGTCTGTACTTCTGTAATAACCCCAGATATACACGTCTGTACTTCTGTAATAACCCACACCAGATATACACGTCTGTTCTCCTGTAATAACCCACACCAGATATACAAGTCTGTTCTCGTGTAATGACCCACACCAGATATACACGTCTGTACTTCTGTAATAACCCACACCAGATATACGCGTCTGTACTTCTGTAATGACCCACACCAGATATACACGTCTGTTCTCCTGTAATAACCGACACCCGATGTACACGTCTGTACTTATGTAATAACCCACACCAGATACACGCGTCTGTACTTCTGTAATAACCCACACCAGATATGCACGTCTGTACTTCTCCAATAACCCACACCAGATATACACGTCTGTTCTCCTGTAATAACCCACACCAGATATACACGTCTGTACTTCTCTAATAACCCTCACCAGATATACACGGCTGTAGTTCTGTAATGACCCACACCCGATATACACGTCTGTACTTCTCTAATAACCCACACCAGATATACACGTCTGTAGTTCTGTAATGACCCACACCAGATATACACGTCTGTACTTCTATAATAACCCACACCAGATATACACGTCTGTTCTCGTGTAATGACCCACACCAGATATACACGTCTGTACTTCTATAATAACCCACACCAGATATACAGGTCTGTACTTCTGTAATGACCCACGCCAGATATACACGTCTGTACTTCTGTAATAACACACACCAGATATACACGTCTGTTCTTCTGTAATAACCCACACCAGATATACGCATTTGTACTTCTGTAATAACCCACACCAGATATGACCGTCTGTACTTCTGTAATGACCCACACATTTCTTATACATTTGTACGCTATGACCAATAATTGTACCGAACTATAAACGAACCTTATACCTATTTGATTACCGTCCTTTGACCAGCTTTTTTTGAGCCGATATAGGAAAACAAACAAGATTGTGATAACCTGTTTGTGTGATAAGAATGTTATCGTACAAATCTGTAATGTACAGCGACTGTGATATTTTGTTACAGCTGACCACGGTAGATGGAGATTCGTCAAGCCAATGTGCTGGGAGGTTTCGATTGGAGTCCGGGGAGAGAGAAGGAGAAGAGGTGATACGGAGATAATCAAACAATTAGAAAGTTACTATACAATTGACACCATACTAATCCGCGTAATTGTACCACGGCTCAAGTCTTTGTAGATCCCGAAAATGATACGTTCAAACTCGGGACAGTTTGACGACACGACCTCAATATTAGTAGATCCTATAATGATCTGTTAAGGTTCCGGACAATTTAATGGTTATGACTTTTACGAAACGATTTAAATCTTAGTTGAACCTAAAATGATACGATAGAGTTCGGGAGAGTTTGACGATCATAACATTGGCAAAACGACTTAATTCTATTGATCCTAATATGATACCATAGAGTTCAGGACAGTTTGACAAGACCACTTCAATCTTAGTAGATCCGGAAATGATACACGTTAGAATTCGAAACAGTTTGACGATAGTAGCACTGACAACACCACATCAATCTTAGTTGATCCTAAAGTGATACATTAGATTACTGGACAGTTTGACAACACGACATCAATCTTAGTTGATCCTAAAGTGGTACGTTATATTACTGGACAGTTTAACAACAGGACGTCAATCTTAGTTGATCCTAAAGTGGTACGTTAGATTACTGGACAGTTTGACAACACCACATCAATCTTAGTTGATCCTAAAGTGATACATTATATTACTGGACAGTTTGACAACACGACATCAATCTTAGTTGATCCTAAAGTGGTACATTAGATTACTGGACAGTTTGACAACACGACATCAATCTTAGTTGATCCTAAAGTGATACATTAGATTACTGGACAGTTTGACAACACGACATCAATCTTAGTTGATCCTAAAGTGGTACATTATATTACTGGACAGTTTGACAACACGACATCAATCTTAGTTGATCCTAAAGTGGTACATTAGATTACTGGACAGTTTGACAACACGACATCAATCTAAGTTGATCCTAAAGTGGTACATTAGATTACTGGACAGTTTGACAACACGACATCAATCTTAGTTGATCCTAAAGTGATACGTTAGATTACTGGACAGTTTGACAACACGACATCAATCTTAGTTGATCCTAAAGTGATACATTATATTACTGGACAGTTTGACAACACGACATCAATCTTAGTTGATCCTAAAGTGATACATTAGATTACTGGACAGTTTGACAACACGACATCAATCTTAGTTGATCCTAAAGTGATACATTAGATTACTGGACAGTTTGACAACACGACGTCAATCTTAGTTGATCCTAAAGTGATACATTATATTACTGGACAGTTTGACAACACGACAACAATCTTAGTTGATCCTAAAGTGATACGTTAGATTACTGGACAGTTTGACAACACGACATCAATATTAGTTGATCCTAAAGTGATACGTTAGATTACTGGACAGTTTGACAACACGACATCAATCTTAGTTGATCCTAAAGTGATACATTAGATTACTGGACAGTTTGACAACACGACATCAATATTAGTTGATCCTAAAGTGGTACGTTATATTACTGGACAGTTTGACAACGGGGCATCAATCTTAGTTGATCCTAAAGTGGTACGTAATATTACTGGACAGTTTGACAACGGGGCATCAATCTTAGTTGATCCTAAAGTGATACATTAGATTACTGGACAGTTTGACAACACGACATCAATCTTAGTTGATCCTAAAGTGATACATTATATTACAGGACAGTTTGACAACACGACATCAATCTAAGTTGATCCCAAAGTGGTACATTATTTTACTGGACAGTTTGAAAACACGACATCAATCTTAGTTGATCCTAAAGTGGTACGTTAGATTACTGGACAGTTTGACAACACGACATCAATCTTAGTTGATCCTAAAGTGGTACGTTAGATTACTGGACAGTTTGACAACAGGACATCAATCTTAGTTGATTCTTAAGTGATACATTAGATTACTGGACAGTTTGACAACACGACATCAATATTAGTTGATTCTAAAGTGATACGTTAGATTACTGGACAGTTTGACAACACCACATCAATCTTAGTTGATCCTAAAGTGATACGTTATATTACTGGACAGTTTGACAACACGACATCAATATTAGTTGATCCTAAAGTGATACGTTAGATTACTGGACAGTTTGACAACACGACATCAATCTTAGTTGATCCTAAAGTGATACATTAGATTACTGGACAGTTTGACAACACGACATCAATATTAGTTGATCCTAAAGTGGTACGTTATATTACTGGACAGTTTGACAACGGGGCATCAATCTTAGTTGATCCTAAAGTGGTACGTAATATTACTGGACAGTTTGACAACGGGGCATCAATCTTAGTTGATCCTAAAGTGATACATTAGATTACTGGACAGTTTGACAACACGACATCAATCTTAGTTGATCCTAAAGTGATACATTATATTACAGGACAGTTTGACAACACGACATCAATCTAAGTTGATCCCAAAGTGGTACATTATTTTACTGGACAGTTTGAAAACACGACATCAATCTTAGTTGATCCTAAAGTGGTACGTTAGATTACTGGACAGTTTGACAACAGGACATCAATCTTAGTTGATCCTAAAGTGATACATTAGATTACTGGACAGTTTGACAACACGACATCAATATTAGTTGATTCTAAAGTGATACGTTAGATTACTGGACAGTTTGACAACACCACATCAATCTTAGTTGATCCTAAAGTGATACGTTATATTACTGGACAGTTTGACAACACGACATCAATCTAAGTTGATCCTAAAGTGATACGTTAGATTACTGGACAGTTTGACAACACAACATCAATCTAAGTTGATCCTAAAGTGATACATTAGATTACTGGACAGTTTGACAACACGACATCAATCTAAGTTGATCCTAAAGTGATACATTAGATTACTGGACAGTTTGACAACACGACATCAATCTAAGTTGATCCTAAAGTGATACGTTAGATTACTGGACAGTTTGACAACACGACATCAATCTAAGTTGATCCTAAAGTGGTACATTAGATTACTGGACAGTTTGACAACACGACCTCAATCTTAGTTGATCCTAAAGTGGTACATTAGATTACTGGACAGTTTGACAACACGACATCAATCTTAGTTGATCCTAAAGTGGTACATTAGATTACTGGACAGTTTGACAACACGACATCAATCTTAGTTGATCCTAAAGTGATACATTAGATTACTGGACAGTTTGACAACACGACATCAATCTTAGTTGATCCTAAAGTGATACATTATATTACTGGACAGTTTGACAACACGACAACAATCTTAGTTGATCCTAAAGTGATACGTTAGATTACTGGACAGTTTGACAACACGACATCAATATTAGTTGATCCTAAAGTGATACGTTAGATTACTGGACAGTTTGACAACACGACATCAATCTTAGTTGATCCTAAAGTGATACATTAGATTACTGGACAGTTTGACAACACGACGTCAATCTTAGTTGATCCTAAAGTGGTACATTATATTACTGGACAGTTTAACAACACAACATCAATCTTAGTTGATCCTAAAGTGGTACATTATATTACTGGACAGTTTGACAACGGGGCATCAATCTTAGTTGATCCTAAAGTGGTACATTATATTACTGGACAGTTTGACAACGGGGCATCAATCTTAGTTGATCCTAAAGTGGTACATTATATTACTGGACAGTTTGACAACGGGGCATCAATCTTAGTTGATCCTAAAGTGGTACATTATATTACTGGACAGTTTAACAACACCACATCAATCTTAGTTGATCCTAAAGTGATACGTTAGATTACTGGACAGTTTGACAACACGACATCAATCTTAGTTGATCCTAAAGAGATACATTAGATTACTGGACAGTTTGACAACACGACATCAATCTTAGTTGATCCTAAAGTGATACATTAGATTACTGGACAGTTTGACAACACGACATCAATCTTAGTTGATCCTAAAGTGGTACATTATATTACTGGACAGTTTGACAACACGACATCAATCTTAGTTGATCCTAAAGTGGTACGTTAGATTACTGGACAGTTTGACAACACGACATCAATCTTAGTTGATCCTAAAGTGATACATTATATTACTGGACAGTTTGACAACACGACATCAATCTTAGTTGATCCTAAAGTGGTACATTATATTACTGGACAGTTTGACAACGGGGCATCAATCTTAGTTGATCCTAAAGTGGTACATTATATTACTGGACAGTTTGACAACGGGGCATCAATCTTAGTTGATCCTAAAGTGGTACATTATATTACTGGACAGTTTGACAACGGGGCATCAATCTTAGTTGATCCTAAAGTGGTACATTATATTACTGGACAGTTTAACAACACCACATCAATCTTAGTTGATCCTAAAGTGATACGTTAGATTACTGGACAGTTTGACAACACGACATCAATCTTAGTTGATCCTAAAGAGATACATTAGATTACTGGACAGTTTGACAACACGACATCAATCTTAGTTGATCCTAAAGTGATAC
The DNA here is from genome assembly GCF_902652985.1 of Pecten maximus. NCBI lineage: Eukaryota > Metazoa > Mollusca > Bivalvia > Pectinida > Pectinidae > Pecten > Pecten maximus. The sequence goes on along the minus strand of NC_047016.1, from coordinate 253,286 downwards.
ATTAGATTACTGGACAGTTTGACAACACGACATCAATCTTAGTTGATCCTAAAGTGGTACATTATATTACTGGACAGTTTGACAACACGACATCAATCTTAGTTGATCCTAAAGTGATACATTAGATTACTGGACAGTTTGACAACACGACATCAATCTAAGTTGATCCTAAAGTAGTACATTAGATTACTGGACAGTTTGACAACACGACATCAATCTTAGTTGATCCTAAAGTGATACATTAGATTACTGGACAGTTTGAAAACACGACATCAATCTTAGTTGATCCTAAAGTGATACGTTAGATCACTGGACAGTTTGACAACACGACATCAATCTCAGTTGATCCTTAAGTGATACATTAGATTACTGGACAGTTTGACAACAGGACATCAATCTTAGTTGATCCTAAAGTGATACATTAGATTACTGGACAGTTTGACAACACGACATCAATCTTAGTTGATCCTAAAGTGGTACATTATATTACTGGACAGTTTGACAACACGACATCAATCTTAGTTGATCCTAAAGTGGTACGTTAGATTACTGGACAGTTTGACAACACGACATCAATCTTAGTTGATCCTAAAGTGATACATTATATTACTGGACAGTTTGACAACACGACATCAATCTTAGTTGATCCTAAAGTGGTACATTATATTACTGGACAGTTTGACAACACGACATCAATCTTAGTTGATCCTAAATTGGTACATTATATTACTGGACAGTTTGAAAACACGACATCAATCTTAGTTGATCCTAAAGTGGTACATTATATTACTGGACAGTTTGACAACACGACATCAATCTTAGTTGATCCTAAAGTGGTACATTATATTACTGGACAGTTTGAAAACACGACATCAATCTTAGTTGATCCTAAAGTGATACATTAGATTACTGGACAGTTTGACAACACGACATCAATCTTAGTTGATCCCAAAGAGGTACATTATATTACTGGACAGTTTGACAACACGATTTAATTCTAAGTAGATCAGATAATGATCCGTTAGGATTTGGGACAGTTTGACTGTTTAAATCTTAATAGATCGTATAATGATCCGTTAGGATTTGGGACAGTTTGACTGTTTAAATCTTAATAAATCGTATAATTCGGGACAGTTTGACGACACGACTTCAATCTGAGTAGATCGTAAAATAATAGGTCAGAGTTCTGAGCAGGTTAACGACGCGACCCAAATCTCAGTATATCATAAAATGACAGGTTAGAATTCGGAACAGTTTACCGATGCAACCCAAATCTAAAAAGATCCAATAATGATACATTAGAATCCAGAATATTTTAACGAAACAAAATAAATATTTGTGAATCCTAAAATTATGCGTTAGAATTTGGTACAACTCGACTTAATTTTAGTAGATCCTAAAATAATACCTTGGAATATGGACAGTTTGTTGACACGACTTCAATTTTAGTAGACCTTAGATATCACGTTAGAATATGGACAGTTTGACAACTCGACTAAATACTATTGCAAATTATTTGTGTTTGGAAGAAAGTGCATTTCCAAACAAACATTTTAGTATATCACATGACTGGTTTTTTTTGTTTTTTGTTTTTGTTTTTTATTTTAATTTTCTTTTTTAATCTGTTGATAGGTATTCGTGTTTAAAATTCAACATTATTCTCCTATATATACGACCCTTAACGTAAGATACTCCGGAAGCTGATCATGTTGTGACGTCAGAGTCTTGTCAGTGTCCCAAAGTACAACACACTTGATATTAAATACTACAGCCTAGAAAATATGATAATACTGACAATACTACTTTAATGTCAAAACATCACTTCAAAAGTAGATTGGTTTACTTTGTTACAAATATTTTTCTAAATGATATACTTGAGACTTTGGCATGTTACCAGGACCTTGTAATCATTGTCTAAGGTGGTACAAATGAAACAGAATGGTGGATATGAATACTAACCCAAGGAGAACGCTATCAAACATTGTATTCGTACGGGTCATTGTTAGTCTGAACCTGTATAGTAGGTTAGAGAATACTGATATTGCTTTTGTAACGGATTTCAGATCATTATGGTTGTCATGATATTATCATTAAATTATCCTGACTACTATCATTAGTTATAATGATATTACCATTAAATTATCCTGACTACTGTTATAAGTTATAATGATAGTATCATTAAATTATCCTGACTTCTGTTATAAGTTATCATGATATTATCATTAAATTATCCTGACTACTGTTATAAGTTATAATGATATTATCATTAAATTATCCTGACTACTGTTATAAATTATCATAATATTATCATGTATTATCTTCCAATGATCTGTATGTATACACTATTAGTATTATCTTCCAATGATCTGTATGTATACACTATTTGTATTATCTTCCAATGATCTGTATGTATACACTATTTGTATTATCTTCCAATGATCTGTATGTATACACTATGAGTATTATCTTATATGTATACACTATTAGTATTATCTTATATGTATACACTATTAGCGTTATCTTGTATGTATACACTATTAGTATTATCTTGTATGTATACACTATTAGTATTATCTTGTATGTATACACTTTTAGCGTTATCTTGTATGTATACACTATTAGTGTTATCTTGTATGTATGCACTATTAGTATTATCTTGTATGTATGCACTATTAGTATTATCTTGTATGTATGCACTATTAGTATTATCTTGTATGTATGCACTATTAGTATTATCTTGTATGTATACACTATTAGTATTATCTTGTATGTATACACTATTAGCGTTATCTTGTATGTATGCACTATTAGCGTTATCTTATATGTATACACTATTAGCGTTATCTTGTATGTATACACTATTAGTATTATCTTGTATGTATGCACTATTAGTATTATCTTGTATGTATGCACTATTAGTATTATCTTGTATGTATACACTATTAGTATTATCTTGTATGTATACACTATTAGTATTATCTTGTATGTATACACTATTAGTATTATCTTGTATGTATACACTATTAGTATTATCTTGTATGTATACACTGTTAGTATTATCTTCCATTGATCTATATGTATACACTATTATTAGTATCTTGTATGTATACACTATTAGTATTATCTTGTATGTATACACTATTAGTATTATCTTCCAATGATCTGTATGTATACACTATTAGTATTATCTTGTATGTATACACTATTAGTATTATCTTCCAATGATCTGTATGTATACATAATTAGTATTATCTTCTAATGATCTGTATGTATACACTATTAGTATTATCTTGTATGTATACACTATTAGTATTATCTTGTATGTATACACTATTAGTATTATATTGTATGTATACACTATTAGTATTATCTTGTATGTATGCACTATTAGTATTATCTTGTATGTAAGCACTATTAGTATTATCTTGTATGTAAGCACTATTAGTATTATCTTGTATGTATACACTATTAGCGTTATCTTCCAATGATCTGTATTGATGTTTTCTATTAATGGATAAAAGAGATATAAAATGGAGAAGGAACGTAAACCATTATAACAATATAAGATTAATAGAAAAGTTATTTACATGTCGTTATAGATTATTGTTTCTATCAACAGTCGGTATCAAGTCCACTCAACAGTCCGATCCACCTTGAGAATCCCGAGTTTCACACCCGATGGTATTTCAAGTACTTTCTTGGAAAATGTAGGTACACAATATAAAACGATAATATCACCATGGTTAGCAATAACATAGTAATGTATAACATCTCGTATTGATAGTTTACCCTAATAACGGCTAACGTTATCCTGTACAGTGTATACACTGTCCGTCAGGACTTCTAACGTCAGCCTTAAATTGTACAATGTATACAATAAACTGTCCGTCAGGACTTCTAACGTCAGCTTTAAATTGTACAATGTATACAATAAACTGTCCGTCAGGACTTCTAACGTCAGCCTTAAATTGTACAATGTATACAATAAAATGTCCGTCAGGACTTCTAACGTCAGCCTTAAATTGTACAATGTATACAATAAAATGTCCGTCAGGACTTCTAACGTCAGCCTTAAATTGTACAATGTATACAATAAAATGTCCGTCAGGACTTCTAACGTCAGCCTTAAATTGTACAATGTATACAATAAAATGTCCGTCAGGACTTCTAACGTCAGCCTTAAATTGTACAATGTATACAATAAACTGTCCGTCAGGACTTCTAACGTCAGCTTTAAATTGTACAATATATACAATAAACTGTCCGTCAGGACTTCTAACGCCAGCCTTAAATTGTACAATGTATACAATAAAATGTCCGTCAGGACTTCTAACGTCAGCCTTAAATTGTACAATGTATACAATAAAATGTCCGTCAGGACTTCTAACGTCAGCCTTAAATTGTACAATGTATACAATAAAATGTCCGTCAGGACTTCTAACGTCAGCCTTAAATTGTACAATGTATACAATTAAATGTCCGTCAGGACTTCTAACGTCAGCTTTAAATTGTACAATGTATACAATAAACTGTCCGTTAGGACTTCTAACGCCAGCCTAAAAGTGTAAAATGTATACAATAAACTGCAATGGGCAATGTTTTTATTGTGGTACTCAATATACCGTCTAAATGTTTATTGTGGTACTCAATATACCGTCCACAAGGGCAATGCTTTTATTGTGGTACTCAATATACCGTCTACAAGTTTATTGTGGTGCTCAATATACCGTCCACAAGGGCAGTGTTTTTATTCCGGTACTCAATATACCGTCCACAAGGGCAACGTTTTTTATTGCGGTACTCAATATACCGTCCACAAGGGCAATGCTTTTATTGTGGTACTCAATATGCCGTGTACAAGTTTATTGTGGTGCTCAATATACCGTCCACAAGGGCAGTGCTTTTATTGTGGTGCTTAATATACCGTCCACAAGTTTATTGTGGTGCTCAATATACCGTCCACAAGGGCAGTGTTTTTATTCCGGTACTCAATATACCGTCCACAAGGGCAACGTTTTTTATTGCGGTACTCAATATACCGTCCACAAGGGCAATGCTTTTATTGTGGTACTCAATATGCCGTGTACAAGTTTATTGTGGTGCTCAATATACCGTCCACAAGGGCAGTGTTTTTATTGTGGTGCTCAATATACCGTCCACAAGGGCAATGCTTTTATTGTGGTGCTCAATATACCGTCTAAAAGTTTATTGTGGTACTCAATATACCGTCCACAAGGGCAATGCTTTTATTGTGGTACTCAATATACCGTCTACAAGTTTATTGTGGTGCTCAATATACCGTCCACAAGGGCAGTGTTTTTATTCCGGTACTCAATATACCGTCCACAAGGGCAACGTTTGTTATTGCGGTACTCAATATACCGTCCACAAGGGCAATGCTTTTATTGTGGTACTCAATATGCCGTGTACAAGTTTATTGTGGTGCTCAATATACCGTCCACAAGGGCAGTGTTTTTATTGTGGTGCTCAATATACCGTCCACAAGGGCAGTGTTTTTATTGTGGTGCTCAATATACCGTCCACAAGGGCAATGCTTTTATTGTGGTACTCAATATACCGTCCACAAGTTTATTGTGGTACTCAATATACCGTCCACAAGTTTATTGTGGTGCTCAATATGCCGTCCACAAGGGCAATGTTTTTATTCCGGTACTCAATATACCGCCCACAAGGACAGTGTTTTATTGTGGTACTCAATATACCGTCCACAAGGGCAGTGTTTTATTGTGGTACTCAATATACCGCCCACAAGGACAGTGTTTTATTCCGGTACTCAATATACCGCCCACAAGGACAGTGTTTTATTCCGGTACTCAATATACCGCCCACAAGGACAGTGTTTTATTGTGGTACTCAATATACCGCCCACAAGGGCAGTGTTTTATTGTGGTACTCAATATACCGTTCACAAGGGCAGTGTTTTTATTGCGGTACTCAATATACCGTCCACAAGGGCAGTGCTTTATTTTGGTGCTCAATATACCGTCCACAAGGGCAATGTTTTTATTGTAGTACTCAATATACCGTCCACAAGTTTATTGTGGTGCTCAATATACCGTCCCCAAGGGCAATGTTTTTATTCCGGTACTCAATATACCTTCCACAAGGGCAGTGCTTTTATTGTGGTACTCAATATACCGCCCACAAGGGCAGTGTTTTATTGTGGTACTCAATATACCGCCCACAAGGGCAGTGTTTTATTGTGGTACTCAATATACCGTCCACAAGGACAGTGTTTTATTGTGGTACTCAATATACCGTCCACAAGGGCAATGTTTTCATTGTGGTACTCAATATACCGTCCACAAGGGCAATGTTTTCATTGTGGTACTCAATATACCGTCCACAAGGGCAATGTTTCAGTTTGCCCTGACGTCAACCAAGAATTGTATTACAAGACTTTGTTTCGATATTTGTGATGACGTTAGATCATGTGTTTGTTTAGGTTCAAATGTATATATTTAGCTGTGTTATATATATATATATGCATACATTCGGTCGTCGTTTTATTTATATACCTATTCATGCTATAGTACACCAGAATTATGCGGGGATGGACTCTGAAAAAGAACCCTACCTGCTGTCTGTCATCGTAACGGATGCTAACAATCACAACGTACCTCAATATCGTGCAATTCTGTGGCAGAAGTCGGTAAGTAATACCATATCTAAGGATTGATGATGTTCTAGGCTGTTGATTTTGACCTCTGAAACATATGCATTATTCCTAGATGTAATGGTTCAAACTGCCATTGTAGGGGGCGAAAAGAATCTGCCTTCCGTACAACCCAAACAAACCACAGACTGTGAAAGGTATTATCAGGTATGTAATATCAAATTTAACTTATATATTGTAAATCTCATTAACATTATCTGGTCAATACATGTAACAATAGTTACCTCAGAGATATTCTTAATCTATATTGTACAGCCGGGACCTGTATAGGGCAGCACAAATCAGCGATATAACACCAATTCCTAGTATTTAAAGGAATTCTTAATAACAGCTATAAAAAATGTATGTTACTGGCTATAACAGTTAAATACTTCTATAAATAACTCTACTGTGTTTTTAAAAGTAACAGTTAATTACTGTTATAACGAACTCGACTGTGTATTAAACAGTAACAATTATTACTGTTATAAAGAACTCGACTGTGTATTTAACAGTAGCAGTTAATTACTGTTATAACGAACTCTACTGTGTATTAAACAGTAACAGGTAATTACTGTTATAACGAACTCGACTGTGTATTAAACAGTAACAGTTAATTACTGTTATAACGAACTCGACTGTGTATTAAACAGTAACAGTTAATTACTGTTATAAAGAACTCTACTGTGTATTTAACAGTTAATTACTGTTATAACGAACTCTACTGTGTATTTAACAGTTAATTACTGTTATAACGAACTCGACTGTGTATTAAACAGTAACAGTTAATTACTGTTATAACGAACTCGACTGTGTATTAAACAGTAGCAGTTAATTACTGTTATAAAGAACTCTACTGTGTATTTAACAGTTAATTACTGTTATAACGAACTCTACTGTGTATTTAACAGTTAATTACTGTTATAACGAACTCTACTGTGCATAAAACAGTAACAGGTAATTACTGTTATAACGAACTCGACTGTGTATTAAACAGTAACAGTTAATTACTGTTATAAAGAACTCGACTGTGTATTTAACAGTTAATTACTGTTATAACGAACTCTACTGTGTATTTAACAGTTAATTACTGTTATAACGAACTTTACTGTGTATTAAACAGTAACAGTTAATTAATGTTATAACGAACTATACTGTGTATTAAACAGTAACAGTTAATTACGGTTATAACGAACTCTACTGTGTATTAAACAGTAACAGTTAATTACTCTTATAAAGAACTCTATTGTGTATTAAACAGTAACAGTTAATATCCTTCGGAAATATCAGTGTGTTTTTCCTCCTAGAAAATTAAATATCAACTCTTTTGATAGAGCTTCGATTCTCCCTTTCTAACATTCCACAGGTATGTAACCCATGTGACTGATATTTCTCTTTGGTACGGGAACCATAACGATACAACTTCTATTACCAGGTTTAAGGGTTAATAAAAACAGAATGTGAACTAGATCAATTAAATTATGTGTTTTTATGGTGTTTTTTTTTTTAATTTTCAGTCACTTCGATATTTCTCGGATAGACAAGGTACCCAAAGAACTGTTTGATCCGGAGATTCAGAAAGAATTACTCGTGCTAGAGGAACAGGAGGTAAGTATGCGGGTTCTTTATCACTCAGCCAACAATTTGTTTTGTAGAAATAAAGTAACCATAATTTACCTCTACAGAATTTACATGTAGCCTATTTCAACATATACAAAGTATGGATCAACCAATGTACATATGTATAAACAATAAATATTGCTGACCGTGTTAAACAAAAGTATAGCCACTAATCATCAATGTATTTATTTAATTCATATGTATACTACCGATGACTTTTTATCGCATACAATGTTGTTGTTATTATTAAAAAAAATATAACAATTTGGCCAACGTTATCCGATCAAAAGTTATGCTATCAAACCAATTAATATAAGAAAACAAAATGATGTTTCAATGTCGGATATACGTAGGGGATATATTCTATAATAACACAGGGACTCTGGGTCAGTTCTAATAGTAAATACCGCTTGAATTTAATCAAAGTTTGATGTTCAATGTAACTTAGCATGATTCTGTATACAGAAACAAAAATCGAATTAAAAAAAAAAAATCAAAAAAACGAAAAAACGAAAATACATATATCTTGAGATTGCTGGGAATCTTTTTTTTTTTCAAATACGACTGTGACACTATGAAAAATGTTTGGTTTAGAGTCTGTCACACAATATGCCACACACTATGACTATGTGGAAAGTATGATTCGTTGGTTAGAGTCGATTGTGATGCCACAATGTGTGCCAATGTGTAGGTTTATTTTTGTTAAGATGCAACATATTGTGACGTTTTGTAGAATTTGAAATTGAGAGTCGCCTATGATGCCACAGGCTGTGCCACTTTGAAGAATACCTTGTTAAAAATCGCCTGTGATGCCCCCAGACTGTGTAGAATATGTTGATAAAAATCGCCTGTGATGCCCCAGACTGTGTAGAATATGTTGTTAAGAATCGCCTGTGATGCCCAAGACTGTGTAGAATATGTTGTTTAGAATCGCCTGTGATGCCCCAGACTGGGTAGAATATGTTGTTAAGAATCGCCTGTGATAACCCAGACTGTGTAGAATATGTTGTTTAGAATCGCATGTGATGCCCCAGACTGGGTAGAATATGCTAAGAATCGCCTGTGATGCCCCAGACTGTGTAGAATATGTTGTTAAGAATCGCCTGTGATGCCCACGACTGTGTACAATATGTTGTTTAGAATCGCCTGTGATGCCCACGACTGTGGTATACAACAGATGGCTTTTGAATAGTTACTTTTCTCGCGACATCGATTTTAATACACGACAACGTCCACAGCAAACACAAGCACGGTTATTGCCGCCCTCTCCTTAGGTCCTTATCCGCCGGCACCTCATGGTGTAATTTCCTCTGTAACATTCTCAAGTCAGCTGCTGATAGAGAAAGTCTATCACTGATCAACCAAGCAATGTGTACCCCCCCCCCCCCCCCCCCCCCCCCCACACACACACACACATACACACATCATGACATATAATGTATTTGAGAGACATCTGCATCAAAATGTCGTCGTTTTAATATTCAGAAAAAAAATTGCCCTACCCTTATTCATAACTTACTGCTACCTTTGTATCATTATCAGAGTAATTAAAATTTCCGACATAAAATATTACTAAATGTTCCAGTATCTCCTCATTCAGACGAAGTTAAATTCCTGCTCATATCAGAATGATTTCTGGCTTTTTCCTGCTATGACATCTGGGGCCGCGATGGCCGAATTATTAAGGTGTCCCGACACTCTTTCACTTTCACTAGCCCTCCACTTCTGGGTCGGGAGTTCGAAACCAGTGTGTGGCAGTTGCCTGGTACTGACCATAGACCGGTTGTTGTTTTACGGGTACTCCGGCGTTTCTCCACCTTTGAAACCTGGCACGTCCTTGAATGACCCTGGTTGTTAATGGGACGTTAAAAAATAAACCAAACCAAACTATGACATCTTTTAGAGCTATCTAAAGGAATACTCACATAGAGATATTATCGAGGCTCATTCGCAATGTCCTGATGATTTCAAATAGTATGGTTATCGAAGAATTAAAAGCCCGTGAACTTAAAAAGGGAAAGGTGCTAGTAATAATATGAACGCACAACTTCAAAATAAGCAACTTGGTGGCAGTCCAGAATACATTTGTTTTTAGATTTTACATTCGGTGACCCTGCCATTGCTTCACCCAATGTCCTCTCTTTAGAAATATAAGTTAACCCCTATGTAACCCTATTTCATTGTCCTTTCTATACTAACCTAACACGACTCTTCTGTAACCCCATTTCATTGTCCTTTCTATACTAACCTAACACGATTCCTCTGTAACCATATTTCATTGTCATTCCAAACCTAACCTAACACGACTCTTCTGTAACCCCATTTCATTGTCCTTTCTATAGTAACCTTAGACGATTCCTCTGTAACCCTATTTCATTTTCCTTTCTATACTAACCTAACACGACTCTTCTGTAACAATATTTCATTGTCGTTTCTATACTAACCTAACACGACTCTTCTGTAACCATATTTCATTGTCCTTTCTATACTAACCTAACACGACTCTTCTGTAACAATATGTCATTGTCCTTTCTATACTAACCTAACACGACTCTTCTGTAACCATATTTCATTGTCCTTTCTATACTAACCTAACACGATTCTTCTGTAACCATATTTCATTGTCCTTTCTATACTAACCTAACACGACTCTTCTGTAACCATATTTCATTGTCCTTTCTATACTAACCTAACACGATTCCTCTGTAACCCCATTTCATTGTCCTTTCTATACTAACCTAACACGACTCTTCTGTAACCATATTTCATTGTCCTTTCTATACTAACCTAACACGACTCTTCTGTAACCATATTTCATTGTCCTTTCTATACTAACCTAACACGATTCCTCTGTAACCCCATTTCATTTTCCTTTCTATACTAACCTAACACGACTCTTCTGTAACCATATTTCATTTTCCTTTCTATACTAACCTAACACGACTCTTCTGTAACCATATTTCATTGTTCTTTCTATACTAACCTAACACGACTCTTATGTAACAATATGTCATTGTTCTTTCTATACTAACCTAACACGACTCTTCTGTAACCATATTTCATTGTCCTTTCTATACTAACCTAACACGACTCTTCTGTAACCATATTCCATTGTCCTTTCTATACTAACCTAACACGACTCTTCTGTAACCCTATTTCATTGTCCTTTCTATACTAACCTAACACGACTCTTCTGTAACCCTATTTCATTGTCGTTTCTATTCTAACCTAAGACGATTCCTCTGTAACCATATTTCATTTCCCTTTCTATGCAAACCTAAGACGATTCCTCTGTGATTAATCCACTATTCTCTTTCTACTTACCCATGTCGAAAGTATATAGTTCATTCGAGATAATTTAAAAGTTAAAAAAAGGTAGAGACTGTTTAATGTGTATTAAAGACATTGTAAAAGAGCAGATAAATGAGCAGCTACTAAGGTTTAACTGATAATAGAGCAGTAAAGACTGTTTAACATTTAATAGAGCACTTAAAGTATTTTAACAGTTAATAGAGAAATAAAGACACTTCTACAGTTAACACATGAATACAGACAGCTGAACTGTTTCTTAATGAGTCTATTAAAGTTAATCAGTTAACACAGTACTAAAGACTGTTTGACAGTTTGTAGAGAAGTAATGACAGTTTAACAGTTAATATAGCTCTAAAGACTGTTTGACAGTTTGTAGAGTAGTAATGACAGTTTAACAGTTAATATAGCTCTAAAGACTGTTTGACAGTTTGTAGAGTAGTAATGACAGTTTAACAGTTAATAGGGCTCTAAAGACTGTTTGACAGTTTGTAGAGTAGTAATGACAGTTTAACAGTTAATAAGGTACTAAAGACTGTTTGACAGTTTGTAGAGTAGTAATGACAGTTTAACAGTTAATATAGCTCTAAAGACTGTTTGACTGTTTGTAGAGTAGTAATGACAGTTTAACAGTTAATAGGGCTCTAAAGAGTGTTTGACAGTTTGTAGAGTAGTAATGACAGTTTAACAGTTAATATAACTCTAAAGACTGTTTGACAGTTTGTAGAGTAGTAATGACAGTTTAACAGTTAATAGGGCACTCTAGACTGTTTGACAGTTTGTAGAGTAGTAATGACAGTTTAACAGTTAATAGGGCACTACAGACTGTTTGACAGTTTGTAGAGTAGTAATGACAGTTTAACAGTTGATAGGGCACTCTAGACTGTTTGACAGTTTGTAGAGTAGTAAAGACAGTTTAACAGTTAATATAGCTCTAAAGACTGTTTGACAGTTTGTAGAGTAGTAATGACAGTTTAACAGTTAATAGGGCTCTAAAGACTGTTTGACAGTTTGTAGAGTAGTAATGACAGTTTAACAGTTGATAGGGCACTCTAGACTGTTTGACAGTTTGTAGAGTAGTAATGACAGTTTAACAGTTGATATAGCTCTAAGGACTGTTTGACAGTTTGTAGAGTAGTAATGACAGTTTAACAGTTAATAGGGCTCTAAAGAGTGTTTGAAAGTTTGTAGAGTAGTAATGACAGTTTAACAGTTAATAGGGCTCTAAAGACTGTTTGACAGTTTGTAGAGTAGTAATGACAGTTTAACAGTTGATAGGGCACTCTAGACTGTTTGACAGTTTGTAGAGTAGTAATGACAGTTTAACAGTTGATATAGCTCTAAGGACTGTTTGACAGTTTGTAGAGTAGTAATGACAGTTTAACAGTTAATAGGGCTCTAAAGACTGTTTGACAGTTTGTAGAGTAGTAATGACAGTTTAACAGTTAATAGGGCTCTAAAGACTGTTTGACAGTTTGTAGAGTAGTAATGACAGTTTAACAGTTAATATAGCTCTAAAGACTGTTTGACAGTTTGTAGAGTAGTAATGACAGTTTAACAGTTAATAGGGCTCTAAAGACTGTTTGACAGTTTGTAGAGTAGTAATGACAGTTTAACAGTTAATATAGCTCTAAAGACTGTTTGACAGTTTGTAGAGTAGTAATGACAGTTTAACAGTTAATATAGCTCTAAAGACTGTTTGACTGTTTGTAGAGTAGTAATGACAGTTTAACAGTTAATAGGGCTCTAAAGACTGTTTGACAGTTTGTAGAGTAGTAATGACAGTTTAACAGTTAATAGGGCTCTAAAGACTGTTTGACAGTTTGTAGAGTAGTAATGACAGTTTAACAGTTAATATAGCTCTAAAGACTGTTTGACAGTTTGTAGAGTAGTTATGACAGTTTAACAGTTAATATAGCTCTAAAGACTGTTTGACAGTTTGTAGAGTAGTAATGACAGTTTAACAGTTAATATAGCTCTAAAGACTGTTTGACAGTTTGTAGAGTAGTAATGACAGTTTAACAGTTAATATAGCTCTAAAGACTGTTTGACAGTTTGTAGAGTAGTAATGACAGTTTAACAGTTAATAGGGCACTCTAGACTGTTTGACAGTTTGTAGAGTAGTAATGACAGTTTAACAGTTAATAGGGCTCTAAAGACTGTTTGACAGTTTGTAGAGTAGTAATGACAGTTTAACAGTTAATATAGCTCTAAAGACTGTTTGACAGTTTGTAGAGTAGTAATGACAGTTTAACAGTTAATATAGCTCTAAAGACTGTTTGACAGTTTGTAGAGTAGTAATGACAGTTTAACAGTTAATATAGCTCTAAAGACTGTTTGACAGTTTGTAGAGTAGTAATGACAGTTTAACAGTTAATATAGCTCTAAAGACTGTTTGACAGTTTGTAGAGTAGTAATGACAGTTTAACAGTTAATATAGCTCTAAAGACTGTTTGACAGTTTGTAGAGTAGTAATGACAGTTTAACAGTTAATATAGCTCTAAAGACTGTTTGACAGTTTGTAGAGTAGTAATGACAGTTTAACAGTTAATATAGCTCTAAAGACTGTTTGACAGTTTGTAGAGTAGTAATGACAGTTTAACAGTTAATAGGGCTCTAAAGACTGTTTGACAGTTTGTAGAGTAGTAATGACAGTTTAACAGTTAATATAGTTCTAAAGACTGTTTGACAGTTTGTAGAGTAGTAATGACAGTTTAACAGTTAATATAGCTCTAAAGACTGTTTGACAGTTTGTAGGGGTAGTAATGACAACTTAACAGTGAATATAGCTCTAAAGACTGTTTGACAGTTTGTAGAGTAGTAATGACAGTTTAACAGTTAATATAGCTCTAAAGACTGTTTGACAGTTTGTAGAGTAGTAATGACAGTTTAACAGTTAATAGGGCTCTAAAGACTGTTTGACAGTTTGTAGAGTAGTAATGACAGTTTAACAGTTAATATAGCTCTAAAGACTGTTTGACAGTTTGTAGAGTAGTAATGACAGTTTAACAGTTAATAGGGCACTAAAGACTGTTTGACAGTTTGTAGAGTAGTAATGACAGTTTAACAGTTAATATAGCTCTAAAGACTGTTTGACAGTTTGTAGAGTAGTAATGACAGTTTAACAGTTAATAGGGCTCTAAAGACTGTTTGACAGTTTGTAGAGTAGTAATGACAGTTTAACAGTTAATATAGCTCTAAAGACTGTTTGACAGTTTGTAGAGTAGTAATGACAGTTTAACAGTTAATATAGCTCTAAAGACTGTTTGACAGTGTGTAGAGTAGTAATGACAGTTTAACAGTTAATATAGCTCTAAAGACTGTTTGACAGTTTGTAGAGTAGTAATGACAGTTTAACAGTTAATATAGGCTCTAAAGACTGTTTGACAGTTTGTAGAGTAGTAATGACAGTTTAACAGTTAATATAGTTCTAAAGACTGTTTGACAGTTTGTAGAGTAGTAATGACAGTTTAACAGTTAATATAGCTCTAAAGACTGTTTGACAGTTTGTAGGGGTAGTAATGACAACTTAACAGTGAATATAGCTCTAAAGACTGTTTGACAGTTTGTAGAGTAGTAATGACAGTTTAACAGTTAATATAGCTCTAAAGACTGTTTGACAGTTTGTAGAGTAGTTATGACAGTTTAACAGTCAATAGGGCTCTAAAGACTGTTTGACAGTTTGTAGAGTAGTAATGACAGTTTAACAGTTAATATAGCTCTAAAGACTGTTTGACAGTTTGTAGAGTAGTAATGACAGTTTAACAGTTAATATAGCTCTAAAGACTGTTTGACAGTTTGTAGAGTAGTAATGACAGTTTAACAGTTAATATAGCTCTAAAGACTGTTTGACAGTTTGTAGAGTAGTAATGACAGTTTAACAGTTAATATAGCTCTAAAGACTGTTTGACAGTTTGTAGAGTAGTAATGACAGTTTAACAGTTAATAGGGCTCTAAAGACTGTTTGACAGTTTGTAGAGTAGTAATGACAGTTTAACAGTTAATATAGCTCTAAAGACTGTTTGACAGTTTGTAGAGTAGTAATGACAGTTTAACAGTTAATAGGGCTCTAAAGACTGTTTGACAGTTTGTAGAGTAGTAATGACAGTTTAACAGTTAATATAGCTCTAAAGACTGTTTGACAGTTTGTAGAGTAGTAATGACAGTTTAACAGTTAATATAGCTCTAAAGACTGTTTGACAGTTTGTAGAGTAGTAATGACAGTTTAACAGTTAATATAGCTCTAAAGACTGTTTGACAGTTTGTAGAGTAGTAATGACAGTTTAACAGTTAATATAGCTCTAAAGACTGTTTGACAGTTTGTAGAGTAGTAATGACAGTTTAACAGTTAATAGGGCACTAAAGACTGTTTGACAGTTTGTAGAGTAGTAATGACAGTTTAACAGTTAATATAGCACTAAAGACTGTTTGACAGTTTGTAGAGTAGTAATGACAGTTTAACAGTTAATATAGCTCTAAAGACTGTTTGACAGTTTGTAGGGGTAGTAATGACAACTTAACAGTGAATATAGCTCTAAAGACTGTTTGACAGTTTGTAGAGTAGTTATGACAGTTTAACAGTTAATAGGGCTCTAAAGACTGTTTGACAGTTTGTAGAGTAGTAATGACAGTTTAACAGTTAATAAGGTACTAAAGACTGTTTGACAGTTTGTAGAGTAGTAATGGCAGTTTAACAGTTAATAGGGCACTCTAGACTGTTTGACAGTTTGTAGAGTAGTAATGACAGTTTAACAGTTAATATAGCTCTTAAGACTGTTTGACAGTTTGTAGAGTAGTAATGACAGTTTAACAGTTAATAGGGTTCTAAAGACTGTTTGACAGTTTGTAGAGTAGTAATGACAGTTTAACAGTTAATATAGCTCTAAAGACTGTTGGACAGTTTGTAGAGTAGTAATGACAGTTTAACAGTTAATAGGGCTCTAAAGACTGTTTGACTGTTTGTAGAGTAGTAATGACAGTTTAACAGTTAATAGGGCTCTAAAGACTGTTTGACAGTTTGTAGAGTAGTAATGACAGTTTAACAGTTAATATAGCTCTAAAGACTGTTTGACAGTTTGTAGAGTAGTAATGACAGTTTAACAGTTAATAGGGCACTAAAGACTGTTTGACAGTTTGTAGAGTAGTAATGACAGTTTAACAGTTAATATAGCTCTAAAGACTGTTTGACAGTGTGTAGAGTAGTAATGACAGTTTAACAGTTAATATAGCTCTAAAGACTGTTTGACAGTTTGTAGAGTAGTAATGACAGTTTAACAGTTAATATAGCTCTAAAGACTGTTTGACAGTTTGTAGAGTAGTTATGACAGTTTAACAGTTAATATAGCTCTAAAGACTGTTTGACAGTTTGTAGAGTAGTTATGACAGTTTAACAGTTAATAGGGCTCTAAAGACTGTTTGACAGTTTGTAGAGTAGTAATGACAGTTTAACAGTTAATATAGCTCTAAAGACTGTTTGACAGTTTGTAGAGTAGTAATGACAGTTTAACAGTTAATATAGCTCTAAAGACTGTTTGACAGTTTGTAGAGTAGTAATGACAGTTTAACAGTTAATAGGGCACTCTAGACCGTTTGACAGTTTGTAGAGTAGTAATGACAGTTTAACAGTTAATAGGGCTCTAAAGACTGTTTGACAGTTTATAGAGTAGTTATGACAGTTTAACAGTTAATATAGCTCTAAAGACTGTTTGACAGTTTGTAGAGTAGTAATGACAGTTTAACAGTTAATAGGGCACTCTAGACTGTTTGACAGTTTGTAGAGTAGTAATGACAGTTTAACAGTTAATATAGCTCTTAAGACTGTTTGACAGTTTGTAGAGTAGTAATGACAGTTTAACAGTTAATAGGGTTCTAAAGACTGTTTGACAGTTTGTAGAGTAGTAATGACAGTTTAACAGTTAATATAGCTCTAAAGACTGTTTGACAGTTTGTAGAGTAGTAATGACAGTTTAACAGTTAATAGGGCTCTAAAGACTGTTTGACAGTTTGTAGAGTAGTAATGACAGTTTAACAGTTAATATAGCTCCAAAGACTGTTTGACAGTTTGTAGAGTAGTAATGACAGTTTAACAGTTAATATAGCTCTAAAGACTGTTTGACAGTTTGTAGAGTAGTAATGACAGTTTAACAGTTAATAGGGCACTAAAGACTGTTTGACAGTATGTAGAGTAGTAATGACAGTTTAACAGTTAAAAGGGCTCTAAAGACTGTTTGACAGTTTGTAGAGTAGTAATGACAGTTTAACAGTTAATAGGGCTCTAAAGACTGTTTGACAGTTTGTAGAGTAGTAATGACAGTTTAACAGTTAATATAGCTCTAAAGACTGTTTGACAGTTTGTAGAGTAGTAATGACAGTTTAACAGTTAATAGGCTCTAAAGACTGTTTGACAGTTTGTAGAGTAGTAATGACAGTTTAACAGTTAATATAGCTCTAAAGACTGTTTGACAGTTTGTAGAGTAGTAATGACAGTTTAACAGTTAATATAGCTCTAAAGACTGTTTGACAGTTTGTAGAGTAGTAATGACAGTTTAACAGTTAATATAGCTCTAAAGACTGTTTGACAGTTTGTAGAGTAGTAATGACAGTTTAACAGTTAATATGGTACTAAAGACTGTTTGACAGTTTGTAGAGTAGTAATGACAGTTTAACAGTTAATAGGGCACTCTAGACTGTTTGACAGTTTGTAGAGTAGTAATGACAGTTTAACAGTTAATATAGCTCTAAAGACTGTTTGACAGTTTGTAGAGTAGTAATGACAGTTTAACAGTTAATAGGGCTCTAAAGACTGTTTGACAGTTTGTAGAGTAGTAATGACAGTTTAACAGTTAATAGGGCTCTAAAGACTGTTTGACAGTTTGTAGAGTAGTAATGACAGTTTAACAGTTAATAGGGCTCTAAAGACTGTTTGACAGTTTGTAGAGTAGTAATGACAGTTTAACAGTTAATAGGTCTCTAAAGACTGTTTGACAGTTTGTAGAGTAGTAATGACAGTTTAACAGTTAATATAGCTCTAAAGACTGTTTGACAGTTTGTAGAGTAGTAATGACAGTTTAACAGTTAATATAGCTCTAAAGACTGTTTGACAGTTTGTAGAGTAGTTATGACAGTTTAACAGTTAATATAGCTCTAAAGACTGTTTGACAGTTTGTAGAGTAGTAATGACAGTTTAACAGTTAATATAGCTCTAAAGACTGTTTGACAGTTTGTAGAGTAGTAATGACAGTTTAACAGTTAATATAGCTCTAAAGACTGTTTGACAGTTTGTAGAGTAGTAATGACAGTTTAACAGTTAATAGGGCCCTAAAGACTGTTTGACAGTTTGTAGAGTAGTAATGACAGTTTAACAGTTAATATAGCTCTAAAGACTGTTTGACAGTTTGTAGAGTAGTAATGACAGTTTAACAGTTAATAGGGCTCTAAAGACTGTTTGACAGTTTGTAGAGTAGTAATGACAGTTTAACAGTTAATATAGCTCTAAAGACTGTTTGACAGTTTGTAGAGTAGTAATGACAGTTTAACAGTTAATATAGCTCTAAAGACTGTTTGACAGTTTGTAGAGTAGTAATGACAGTTTAACAGTTAATAGGGCTCTAAAGACTGTTTGACAGTTTGTAGAGTAGTAATGACAGTTTAACAGTTAATATAGCTCTAAAGACTGTTTGACAGTTTGTAGAGTAGTAATGACAGTTTAACAGTTAATAGGGCTCTAAAGACTGTTTGACAGTGTGTAGAGTAGTAATGACAGTTTAACAGTTAATATAGCTCTAAAGACTGTTTGACAGTTTGTAGAGTAGTAATGACAGTTTAACAGTTAATATAGCTCTAAAGACTGTTTGACAGTTTGTAGAGTAGTTATGACAGTTTAACAGTTAATAGGGCTCTAAAGACTGTTTGACAGTTTGTAGAGTAGTAATGACAGTTTAACAGTTAATAGGGCTCTAAAGACTGTTTGACAGTTTGTAGAGTAGTAATGGCAGTTTAACAGTTAATAAGGCACTAAAGACTGTTTGACAGTTTGTAGAGTAGTAATGACAGTTTAACAGTTAATATAGCACTAAAGACTGTTTGACAGTTTGTAGAGTAGTAATAACAGTTTAACAGTTAATATGGTACTAAAGACTGTTTGACAGTTTGTAGAGTAGTAATGACAGTTTAACAGTTAATAGGGCTCTAAAGACTGTTTGACAGTGTGTAGAGTAGTAATGACAGTTTAACAGTTAATATAGCTCTAAAGACTGTTTGACATTTTGTAGAGTAGTAATGACAGTTTAACAGTTAATATAGCTCTAAAGACTGTTTGACAGTTTGTAGAGTAGTAATGACAGTTTAACAGTTAATATAGCTCTAAAGACTGTTTGACAGTTTGTAGAGTAGTAATGACAGTTTAACAGTTAATATAGCTCTAAAGACTGTTTGACAGTTTGTAGAGTAGTAATGACAGTTTAACAGTTAATAGGGCACTAAAGACTGTTTGACAGTTTGTAGAGTAGTAATGACAGTTTAACAGTTAATATAGCTCTAAAGACTGTTTGACAGTTTGTAGAGTAGTAATGACAGTTTAACAGTTAATATAGCTCTAAAGACTGTTTGACAGTTTGTAGAATAATAAAGACAGTTACCCTCAAGAATTACATTTTATATTATCATCATCAGTTAGAATAACATCACTATTACCCTTAAGAATAACATTTATATTAGTATTATCAGGTTTGATAGTAATACTGATATCGTTATTCTATACATCTGCAGGGTTCAGTGAATTTCAAATTCGGAGTGGTGTACGCCGTTGAGGGACAATCCTGCGATGACGAGTTCTACAGTAACGGTATGTGTTTGTCTGTAGGGATCATGACATGTGTATATCCTAGTTAGAATTAGGTTCTGGTCTGGCTATCAATAAGGAAACAACTCCCAGGCCTATTTTATATAGGGAACGAAAACTGGAGAGCACAACTTGTCCTCAATATAAACAAAGTGTTTATACACGTGGAATAAGTCATGCATGTTGACAAATAGAAAATACCGATGCATAAATGATACACAAATTTTCTCTTTTGCAGAACAGGGAAATGTGGCTTTTGAAAATTTTCTTCGGCTTCTTGGAGAAAGAGTAAAGTTAAAAGGATGGGGAAAATTCAAGGCTGGTCTGGATGTAAAATGTAAGTAGATTGTCACTATGATATAAATCTACACCTATAGTACTTACAGCATAAATGTCTATCCCTTCCATATTACCGATAATTGTCCATCATGTAACTAATAATATAAATGTATACGCATTTACAAATAATATAAATGTCTAACCGTGGTACCGATAATGTAAGTGTTCATCCATTTTGATTATAATACAAATATATGTCAATGCATGTTGTCAATGATATACATGTCTGTCCATACTTCAAATCATCATATTACCGATTATATAAGTGCATCCATGACGTTTATGAAGGGAATACATTTAGAAGCACGGCTATTTGCAAATACTTCCTGTTATGTAGCTTTGTGCGATTATTAATGATATAGCGATATTTATAGAAACAAGTTTGTGTTGATAGACAGGCTGATTCTCTATTTTGACGTCGCGATCAATAATAAGTGACTAAAGGCAGATAATGTAATCCCAACGTAATCTGTGTTAAGGGCCTAACTCATATATATATGAGTTAGGCCCTTAACACAGATTACGTTGGGGTTACATTATCTGCCTTTAGTATTTATCTGTAAATATGATTGTTATGTCTTTTTACTTTACCTACCTGTAGTCACTTTTGTTCCTTATTCCGAATATACCTATGTTTATTTCGTTTTCAGTTACAGATATTCAAATCGAATATCAGTAAGATGTAGACGTTTTAGAAATAGTTAAGTTGTCCGTCATTATTCTACTCCATTATCTGTGGTCAGTTCGGATCTGTTTCGCCACTTTTCTACCAACTGTTGATCAGTGTTATCGGCAATACATGTGTTGATCTGTCCATCTTTATGTACCTGGTTTTGTTGTTCACTTCAGTCATTATTGTTATTTTTTGTGACAAACAGCCGATTCCACTGGAGACGAATCCGTTTATACAGTATACGAGGGGCACGAGATCATGTTCCACGCATCAACATTACTACCACATTCCAAGGAAAACAAACAACAGGCGAGTATATAAGACACACTCAAAGCATTCGATAACGTCGCAGTATTCTAGTTAAATATAATTCTGTTCCGGCACTCTTCGCTGGAAGGAGGATTTTTCAATAATTTTAATATGTTCTAAATGCTAAAATAATAATAACCAAATCATGAAATAGAGTAATACATTTCAGTGTTTTGGATTTCTACTACCTTTCCTTGTATTACCTACATTGTCGTCGTTGAAGAGAAATGGAAAACTCATTTATATAATACTGATACTAGAGGGAAAACATGCGGCAATATATATCACAAACTGATCAAACCTTGGATCGAGACTTGTTTGGCAATATAATTTATATAAATATATCACGTAATGCTAACACTTTAACAGTCTTGGAATATGATGGCCTACGACGTTCCTGGATATTTGATGACCAGTGTCTATATTTCAAAATATCTGAAAAGCTGTTAAAAGCTTTGGTAGCGTTCTAGTCCTAAACCTTAAGTTAAAGATGGTAATTATTTTCCATTCTGTTGATGTTATCTGATGTCGTTTCTATTATAGGTGGAAAGAAAACGACACATTGGAAACGATATTGTAAATATCATTTTTTATGAATGCGAGTCGCCGTCATCAGCAAGTTTCAAACCATCGATGATGAAAACACGATTCACACGTATCCTTTGTGCTTCAAAATACATGTTTTAGTTATTGCTTGGTTTGTTGTAAATGTATACATGAGCATGAACAAGCATGTAATGATTACAATAGGACAATGAGTTATATTGACTTGTCCTTCTGTCATTAAATGATATAAATTATATGCGAGTATATGCTACTGCTTTTGTTTGTTTGTGTTTAACGTCCTATTAACAGCCAGGGTCATTTAAGGACGTGCCAGGTTTTGGAGGTGGAGGAAAGCCTGAGTACCCGGAGAAAACCCGCCGGCCTACGGTCAGTACCTGGCAACTGTCCCACGTAGGTTTCGAACTCGCAACCCAGAGGTGGAGGGCTAGTGTTAAAGTGTCGGGACACCTTACCACACGGCCACCGCGCCCCCCTGCTACTGCTCAGTTAATTAAAATGTAATACTACGGTATACTGTGTTGTAAACAACATGCAGTTTTCTATCCCCGACCGTCTGGGAAATGACACAGGAACGTTGTTATACTTCCTAGTTTAGTAGAAGATGTACCCCCCTTGACAACAACACGTTGTTATACATCCTAGTTTAGTATAAGATGTACCCCCCTTGACAACAACACATTGTTATACATCCTAGTTTAGTATAAGATGTACCCCCCTTGACAACAACACGTTGTTATACATCCTA
This sequence comes from Pecten maximus, assembly GCF_902652985.1. Classification (NCBI taxonomy): domain Eukaryota; kingdom Metazoa; phylum Mollusca; class Bivalvia; order Pectinida; family Pectinidae; genus Pecten; species Pecten maximus. Next base: position 230,209 of record NC_047016.1, on the reverse strand, counting down.
GTTTAGTATAAGATGAACCTTCCTTGACAATAACCCATTGTTAAACATCATAGTTTAGTATAAGATGTACCCCCTTGACAACAACACGTTGTTATACATCCTTGTTTAGTATAAGATATACCCCCATTGACAATAACACATTGTTATACATCATAGTTTAGTATAAGATGAACCTCCCTTGACAATAACACGTTGTTATACATCCTAGTTTAGTATAAGATGTACCCCCATTGACAATAACACATTGTTATACATCCTAGTTTAGTATAAGATGTACCTCCCTCGACAACAACACATTGTTATACATCCTAGTTTAGTATAAGATGTACCCCTTGACAATGACCCATTGTTATACATCCTAGTTTAGTATAAGATGTACCTCCCTCGACAGTAACACATTGTTATACATCCTAGTTTAGTATAAGATGTACCTTGACAACATTATTAGATATATTTGCTTTAGTGACCTACTTCAAAGAAGACAACACATATCGGTAAGTAGTCGAATCTCCATGGACAGGTACTGTCTCTCTGAGAGAGGGGTATACATATCTATATAGGTATACGTATACAGCTGCCTCTGCGATAGTGTATATCTGTGAATTCACATGTTCTTTGTGCTATCGATTTCATGAATTATAACCAAAACTGTATATTGAACCAAACAATGAAGGTTCGTTGTTTATAGAAAAAAAAATATCATTCTAAATCGTGTGTATCGTGTTTAGAAAAGTATACCCCAGCATATTGGCGATTGTTGAAAGCCTGCCTTTGTGTATCTTTCCATTGTAAAATATTGATTTCGATCGCATATTACTTCCACTTTAGAATTTAAATGGACTGTAATATATATTTCTATAGTTATACAATGATTTTAAGACGAAAATAGGTTACATTTAACATTTTTTGGATGTTTTGTTGATGATGTTTGGGGAGGGGAGGGGGGGGGGGGGGGGGGGGGGATTTGACCTATTCCAGTGGACTTCGTACTAAGCTCACAAACCCAACCATTCTGCTGAGGAAATCATAAATAAAAAATATATATATCTGTCTAACATACATTTTAACTACATCAAGGAGAAGATCTACTCCTCCTTAATTGGCTTCACACATATAATTGAACATTTAAAGATGGAAATGCCACTTTTTCTCGAAATTATTTTTGCTATGGTAACTGGTCACTATAAGAGGTTGTCTAAAACTTGGTCCTCACAACTCCTAAATTTCAGATGGGGCGATTCAACACTTCAACGAAGTTGACGATATTAAATTGAGTTTGGGATTCAGTCCTTATGTCCGTCACACTTTGTTTCTGTGCAATTACTCAGACAAATATCAACCGACTTTCTTCAAACTTGATGGCAAGGTTAAATACCTCTAGGCCTCGGCTAAGTTCGATTGTGGATTCATTAATTTATATATATATATTTTTGCGATGTTATGGCCGTTGAAAGCGGGGGATATACATTCAACTTATTTGTTTTTTTCATCCAAAAGTATGGTCACTATAAACGTATTTTCCGAGGGTTTTTAGTCAGCCACCAACATACAGTTGTGGTGGTGCTGTTTTTAGTCAGCCACCAACATACAGTTGTTTGTGGTGCTGTTTTTAGTCAGCCACCAACATACAGTTGTTTGTGGTGCTGTTTTTAGTCAACCACCAACATACAGTTGTTTGTGGTGCTGTTTTTATAGTCAGCCACCAACATACAGTTGTTTGTGGTGCTGTTTTTAGTCAGCCACCAACATACAGTTGTTGGTAGTGCTGTTTTTAGTCAGCCACCAACATACAGTTGTTTGTGGTGCTGTTTTTAGTCAGCCACCAACATACAGTTGTGGTAGTGCTGTTTTTAGTCAGCCACCAACATACAGTTGTTGGTAGTGCTGTTTTTAGTCAGCCACCAACATACAGTTGTTGGTAGTGCTGTTTTTAGTCAGCCACCAACATACAGTTGTTTGTGGTGCTGTTTTTAGTCAGCCACCAACATACAGTTGTGGTGGTGCTGTTTTTAGTCAGCCACCAACATACAGTTGTTGGTGGTGCTGGTTTTAGTCAGCCACCAACATACAGTTGTGGTAGTGCTGTTTTTAGTCAGCCACCAACATACTGTTGTGGTGGTGCTGTTTTTAGTCAACCACCAACATACAGTTGTTTGTGGTGCTGTTTTTAGTCAGCCACCAACATACAGTTGTTTGTGGTGCTGTTTTTAGTCAGCCACCAACATACAGTTGTTGGTAGTGCTGTTTTTAGTCAGCCACCAACATACAGTTGTTTTTGCCTTAATAAAATAGTGTATTAATTAATGTCTCAAAAAGAAGGTAACATTTGTGTTTTACCTTTAAAAAAGGTTATATTTTGATCTCCTTATAACATGTATTTGTCAATTAGATTGAATATTTTTACCACTGACTTGTATATGTAGTTTTAGTAGATTAGTGTATGTCATAGCCTTCATTTTTATTGAATGTTGTTTCGTCAAGCATATGCGACAACAATCAATTCACTTTCAGTAAATTATGGCAAGCTTGCTTAACATTTATACGAGGAGCAATATCATCCCTGTTTTATATTCAGATGTCTTATATGGTTAGATGATGTATCTTCTGTTAGATTATAAGACTCTTTCATATGTGTATATGTAGGATAGGGATATTCCACCAGAGAGGTCACGACCTGTTGGGTTTTACCACATTGTGTGTTCCCGAGGTTGGAATATCGCTATCCTACATACACACATAATGAAAGAGTCTTGTTCTCTCATATCACTACCAAATTTCTGCGAAAATATCCCTCTGCCATCCATTTCCTTCAATCCTTTAATTTATTTATTTGTCGTTTTAACTTTAAATAATTATGAAATTCTAAAAGATCATACCCGACTTTGGCAAACAAAGTTTGCGCACAAATGTCATTCCTTTTGTGGTTAAGTGATGAACGAATGAACAATTCTCCCTGTAGGGACCCGGGAAAATACTCAGCCTTGCTCCACAAACATCGCTTTTACCCCTGGAAAGTCGAGGATGAGCTCTTTCCTGGAAGGGGAGCATGCAACCCTGGTAAATACTGGCCGCTATATACCGCTCGGATGGAGAGATATTCTCCTTAGGTCGATCGGTTGAGCGTAAGACTAGTAAGCCAGAGGTCCCGGGTTCGATCCCTGGCGGAGGCAGTGATTTAAATTAAAATTGATCATGTCTTCTGTTACATAGAAATAATACATAATACAAAAAAGGTTCTACCGTTAAAGCGACCGGTTGACTCATTTCAGCTACAATTCCTTGTAGCGAGAGCATATTACATTAGCGACACAACTATGAATACAGATGTGGAGCCCAATTAGTTCTTATAATAAATTTTATGTTTCGGTCGGGAACAAAGACAGATTTATTCATTTCTGCTGGGGTTAACATCTTCATTATAATGCTTTATAGGTTTCCTAAAAAAAATAAACAAAAGCTTTTACCATTGAGGCACCGAGACGGCAAGACACCTACGATGCCATTGACCTCTTGTTATGCATAATAGAAATACAGGCGTTTTCTGCTTAACAAAATATCACCCATGTCCTGGCTATTGTACTGAAGTATGCTACCTAATTATTGCGTGCTAGAGAGGTTTAAGGGAGTATCGACGGGCTGTGAGGTTAAGTGGACACTAATATTTACAGCCTCATGTGGTTAGGTCGATATTAATTATTTCAGCCTAATGAGGTTAGGTCGATATTAATTATTACAGTCTAATGTGGTTAGGTCGATATTAATTATTAGAGGCTAATGTGGTTAGGTCGATATTAATTATTACAGTCTAATGTGGTTAGGTCGATATTAATTATTACAGACTAATGTGGTTAGGTCGATATTAATTATTACAGCCTAACGTTGTTAGGTCGATATTAATTATTACAGACTAATGTGGTTAGGTCGATATTAATTATTACAGCCTAATGTTGTTAGGTCGATATTAATTATTACAGACTAATGTGGTTAGGTCGATATTAATTATTACAGCCTAACGTTGTTAGGTCGATATTAATTATTACAGACTAATGTGGTAAGGTCGATATTAATTATTACAGCCTAATGTTGTTAGGTCGATATTAATTATTACAGCATAATGTAGTTAGGTCGATGTTAATAATTACAGACTAATGTGGTTAGGTCAAGGTTGATTATTACAGCCTAATGTGGTTAGGTCGATATTGATTATTACAGACTAATTTGGTTAGGTCGATGTTAATTATTACAGAATAATGTGGTTAGGTCGATATTAATTAATACAGTCTAATGTGGTTAGGTCGATATTAATCATTACAGTCTAATGTTGTTAGGTCGATATTGATTATTACAGACTAATGTGGTTAGGTCGATATTAATTATTACAGTCTAATGTTGTTAGGTCGATATTAATTATTACAGACTAATGTGGTTAGGTCGATATTAGTTATTACAGCCTAATGTGGTTAGGTCGATATTAATTATTACAGTCTAATGTGGTTTGGTCGATATTAATCATTACAGTCTAATGTTGTTAGGTCGATATTGATTATTACAGACTAATGTGGTTAGGTCGATATTAATTATTACAGTCTAATGTGGTTAGGTCGATGTTAATTATTACAGTCTAATGTGGTTAGGTCGATGTTAACTATTACAGCCTAATGTGGTTAGGTCGATATTAATTATTACAGACTAATGTGGTTAGGTCGATATTAATTATTACAGACTAATGTGGTTAGGTCGATATTAATTATTACAGACTAATGTAGTTAGGTCGATGTTAATTATTACAGACTAATGTGGTTAGGTCGATGTTAACTATTACAGCCTAATGTGGTTAGGTCGATGTTAACTATTACATACTAATGTGGTTAGGTCGATATTAATTATTACAGTCTAATGTGGTTAGGTCGATATTAATTATTACAGACTAATGTGGTTAGGTCGATATTAATTTTTACAGCCTAATGTGGTTAGGTCGATATTAATTATTAGCCTAATGTTGTTAGGTCGATATTAATTATTACAGACTAATGTGGTTAGGTCGATATTAATTATTACAGTCTAATGTTGTTAGGTCGATATTAATCATTACAGACTAATGTGGTTAGGTCGATATTAATTATTACAGACTAATGTGGTAAGGTCGATATTAATTATTACGGACTAATGTGGTAAGGTCGATATTAATTATTACAGACTAATGTGGTTAGGTCGATATTAATTATTACAGGCTAATGTGGTTAGGTCGATATTAATTATTACGGACTAATGTGGTAAGGTCGATATTAATTATTACAGACTAATGTGGTTAGGTCGATATTAATTATTACAGTCTAATGTGGTTAGGTCGATATTAATTATTACAGACTAATGTGGTAAGGTCGATATTAATTATTACGGACTAATGTGGTAAGGTCGATATTAATTATTACAGACTAATGTGGTTAGGTCGATATTAATTATTACAGTCTAATTTGGTTAGGTCGATATTAATTATTACAGTCTAATGTTGTTAGGTCTATATTAATTATTACAGACTAACGTTGTTAGGTCGATATTAATTATTACAGTCTAATGTGGTTAGGTCGATATTAATTATTACACACTAATGTGGTTAGGTCGATATTAATTATTACAGACTAATGTGGTTAGGTCGATATTAATTATTACAGACTAATGTGGTTAGGTCGATATTAATTATTACAGATTAATGTTGTTAGGTCGATATTAATTATTACAGACTAATGTTGTTAGGTCGATGTTGATTATTACAGCCTAATGTTGTTAGGTCGATATTAATTATTACAGACTAATGTGGTTAGGTCGATATTAATTATTACAGTCTGATGTTGTTAGGTCGATATTAATTATTACAGTCTAATGTGGTTAGGTCGATATTAATTATTACAGACTAATGTGGTTAGGTCGATATTAATTATTACAGATTAATGTTGTTAGGTCGATATTAATTATTACAGACTAATGTTGTTAGGTCGATATTGATTATTACAGCCTAATGTTGTAAGGTCGATATTAATTATTACAGACTAATGTGGTTAGGTCGATATTAATTATTACAGTCTGATGTTGTTAGGTCGATATTAATTATTACAGTCTAATTTGGTTAGGTTGATATTAATTAATGCAGACTAATGTGGTTAGGTCGATATTAATTATTACAGCATAATGTAGTTAGGTCGATATTAATTATTACAGGCAAATGTGGTTAGGTCGATATTAATTATTACAGTCTAATGTGGTTAGGTCGATATTGATTATTACAGCCTAATGTGGTTAGGTCGATATTAATTATTACAGTCTAATGTGGTAAGGTCGATATTAATTATTACAGTCTAATGTTGTTAGGTCGATATTAATTATTACAGCCTAACGTTGTTAGGTCGATATTAATTAATACAGACTAATGTGGTTAGGTCGATATTAATTATTACAGACTAATGTGGTTAGGTCGATATTAATTATTACAGACTAATGTGGTTAGGTCGATATTAATTATTACAGACTAATGTGGTTATGTCGATATTAATTATTACAGTCTAATGTGGTTAGGTCGATATTGATTATTACAGCATAATGTGGTTAGGTCGATATTAATTATTACAGACTAATGTGGTTAGGTCGATATTAATTATTACGGACTAATGTGGTAAGGCCGATATTAATTATTACCGTCTAATGTGGTTAGGTCGATGTTAATTATTACAGTCTTATGTGGTTAGGTCGATATTAATTATTACAGTCTTATGTGGTTAGGTCGATATTAATTATTACAGTCCGATGTTGTTAGGTCTATATTAATTATTAGCCTAATGTGGTTAGGTCGATATTGATTATTACAGACTAATGTGGTTAGGTCGATATTAATTATTACAGTCTAATGTTGTTAGGTCGATATTAATTATTACAGACTAATGTGGTTAGGTCGATGTTGATTATTACAGACTAATGTAGTTAGGTCGATGTTAATAATTACAGACTAATGTGGTTCGGTCAATGTTAATTATTACAGCCTAATGTGGTTAGGTCGATATTAATTATTTCAGTCTAATGTGGTTAGGTCGATATTAATTAATGCAGACTAATGTAGTTAGGTCGATATTGATTATTACAACCTAATGTGGTTAGGTCGATATTGATTATTACAACCTAATGTGGTTAGGTCGATATTAATTATTACAGCCTAATGTGGTTAGGTCGATACTAATTATTACAGACTAATGTAGTTAGGTTGATATTAATTATTACAGTCTAACGTTGTTAGGTCGATATTAATTATTACAGTCTAATGTGGTTAGGTCGATATTAATTATTACAGACTAATGTGGTTAGGTCGATATTAATTATTACAGTCTAATGTGGTTAGGTCGATATTAATTATTACAGACTAATGTGGTTAGGTCGATATTAATAATTACAGACTAATGTGGTTAGGTCGATATTAATTATTACAGACTAATGTGGTTAGGTCGATATTAATTATTACAGTCTAATGTGGTTAGGTCGATATTGATTATTACAGTCTAATGTTGTTAGGTCGATATTAATTATTACAGACTAATGTGGTTAGGTCGATATTAAGTATTACAGACTAATGTTGTTAGGTCGATATTAATTATTACAGCCTAATGTGGTTAGGTCGATATTAATTATTACAGTCTAATGTGGTTAGGTCGATATTAATTATTACCGTCTAATGTGGTTAGGTCGATGTTAATTATTACAGTCTAATGTTGTTAGGTCGATATTAATTATTACAACCTAGTGTGGTTAGGTCGATATTAATTATTACAGTCTAATGTAGTTAGGTCGATATTAATTATTGCAGTCTTATGTGGTTAGGTCGATATTAATTATTACAGTCTAATGTTGTTAGGTCTATATTAATTATTAGCCTAATGTGGTTAGGTCTATATTGATTATTACACTCTTATGTGGTTAGGTCGATATTAATTATTACAGCCTAATGTGGTTAGGTCGATATTAATTATTACAGACTAATGTGGTAAGGTCGATATTAATTATTACAGGCTAATGTAGTTAGGTCGATATTGATTATCACAGACTAATTTGGCTAGGTCGATATTAATTATTACAGTCTAATGTGGTTAGGTCGATATTAATCATTACAACCTAATGAGGTTAGGTCGATATTAATTATTACTACCTAATGAGGTTAGGTCGATATTAATTATCACAGACTAATGTGGTTAGGTCGATATTAATTATTACAGTCTAACGTTGTTAGGTCGATATTAATTATTACAGACTAATGTGGTTAGGTCGATATTAATTATTACAGACTAATGTGGTTAGGTCGATATTAATTATTACAACCTAATGTGGTTAGGTCGATGTTAATTATTACAGTCTAATGTTGCTAGGTCGATATTAATTATTACAGTCTTATGTTGCTAGATGGATATTAATTATTACAGTCTAATGTTGTTAGGTCGATATCAAATATTACAGACTAATGTGGTTAGGTCGATATTACTTATTACAGTCTAATGTAGTTAGGTCGATGTTGATTATTACAGACTAATGTGGTAAGGTCGATATTAATTATTACAGTCTAATGTAGTTAGGTCGATATTAATTATTACAGTCTAATATGGTTAGGTCGATATTAATCAGTACAGTCTAATGTAGTTAGGTCGATATTAATCATTACAGTCTAATGTTGTTAGGTCGATATTACTTATTACAGTCTAATGTAGTTAGGTCGATATTAATTATTACAGACTAATGTGGTTAGGTCGATTCTAATTATTACAGACTAATGTAGTTAGGTCGATATTAACTATTACAGTCTAATGTGGTTAGGTCGATATTAATTATCACAGTCTAATGTGGTTAGGTCGATATTAGTTATTACAGTCTAATGTTGTTAGGTCGATATTAATTATTACAGACTAATGTGGTTAGGTCGATACTAATTATTACAGACTAATGTGGTAAGGTCGATATTAATTATTACAGACTAATGTGGTTAGGTCGATATTAATTATTACAGACTAATGTGGCTAGGTCGATATTAATTATCACAGCCTAACGTTGTAAGGTCGATATTAATTATTACAGACTAATGTGGTTAGGTCGATATTAATTATTACAGTCTAATGTGGTTAGGTCGATATTAGTTATTACAGCCTAACGTTGTTAGGTCGATATTAATTATTACAGACTAATGTGGTTAGGTCGATATTAATTATTAGCCTAATGTTGTTAGGTCGATATTAATTATTAGCCTAATGTTGTTAGGTCGATATTAATTATTACAGACTAATGTGGTTAGGTCGATATTAATTATTACAGCCTAATGTGGTTAGGTCGATATTAATTATTACAGACTAATTTGGTTAGGTCGATATTAATTATTACAGTCTCAACGTGTATTCCGAGGAGTCTGTGCCATTATTTGGACCTCCATTACCATCACCGCCAGTGTTTTATGATCATCAGGAATTCAGAGATTTTCTTCTCGTCAAACGTAAGTAGATGTGAATTATCTGGGAATATGTGTGTAGCCAAACGTAAGTAACTAAGTCATCTGGGAATATGTGTGTGGGAATATGTGTGTAGGCAAACGTAAGTAACTGTAAATCATCTGGGAATATGTGTGTAGGCAAACGTAAGTAACTGTAAATCATCGGGGAATATGTGTGTAGACAAACGTAAGTAACTAAATCATCTGGGAATATGTGTAAGCAAACGTATGTAACTAAATCATCTGGGAATATGTGTGTAGGCAAACGTAAGTAACTAAATCATCTGGGAATATTTGTGTAGGCAAACGTAAGTAACTAAATCATCTGGGAATATGTGTGTAGGCAAACGTAAGTAACTAAATCATCTGGGAATATGTGTGTAGGCAAACGTAAATAACCAAATCATCTGGGAATATGTGTGTGGGAATATGTGTGTAGGCAAACGTAAGTAACCAAATCATTTGGGAATATGTGTGTGGGAATATGTGTAGGCAAACGTAAGTAACTAAATCATCTGGGAATATGTGTGTAGCAAACGTAAGTAACTGTAAATCATCTGGGAATATGTGTGTGGTAATATGTGTAGGCAAATGTAAGTAACTAAATCATCTGGGAATATGTGTGTAGGCAAACGTAAGTAACTAAATCATCTGGGAATATGTGTGTAGGCAAACGTAAGTAACCAAATCATCTGGGAATATGTGTGTGGGAATATGTGTAGGCAAACGTAAGTAACCAAATCATCTAGGAATATGTGTGTAGGCAAACGTAAGTAACCAAATCATCTGGGAATATGTGTGTGGGAATATGTGTGTAGGCAAACGTAAGTAACCAAATCATCTGTGAATATGTGTGTAGGTAAACGTTAGTAACTGTAAATCATCTGGGAATATGTGTGTAGGCAAACGTAAGTAACTAAATCATCTGGGAATATGTGTGTAGGCAAACGTAAGTAACTAAATCATCTGGGAATATGTGTGTAGGCAAACGTAAGTAACTGTAAATCATCTGAGAATATGTGTGTAGGCAAACGTAAGTAACTAAATCATCTGGGAATATGTGTGTAGGCAAACGTAAGTAACTAAATCATCTGGGAATATGTGTGTAGGCAAACGTAAGTAACTAAATCATCTGAGAATATGTGTGTCGGCAAACGTAAGTAACTGTAAATCATCTGGGAATATGTGTGTAGGCAAACGTAAGTAACTGTAAATCATCTGGGAATATGTGTGTAGGCAAACGTAAGTAATGGTAAAATCATCTATGGATATACATATAAGCATCTTTTATATAAGATTTGATGAAACGAATCGGAGATTTGTTGTATTATGAGTATCTATTCATTTTCTCGAGTCATGGCGAGCGAACATCAAAAGTCCATATTCCATTTATTAGAAAACTTTCTGTGAGAGATTTTAGAGAAACATGTGGAAGACAAAACCAAACATAAGTTGCTATTTTTCGTAGCCATTACAGTTTATGATGCTAATTTATTGTTTTATTCCAGTCATTAACAGTTACTATTTTTCGTAGCCATTACAGTTTGTGATGCTAATTTATTGTTTTATTCCAGTCATTAACGGAGAGAAAGCAGCAGTAAATAATCCTCTTTTCGCCCAGAAAAGGGAGAGAACTCTCGAAATGTTAATCAAAAATATCTACCAAGACTTCATGACAGAATGTAATAAGGTAAACATGTTTTAATGTAAAATCTACTTTGGATGTAAACATGTAAATAGCGGGCCATTTTCGGATCATTTCGGGTGTATAACAATGTACATTGTAAATACCAGATCATTTTGTGGTCTGGGGAATGGAGTAATGTTGAATGCGAACTATTTGAGTCTGATAATCCGGCTGTTCAAATAATGTTGATAAAGTAATATATATATATTTTTTTTGAAATCGAGGAGTATCTGCATTAGGATAACTATGTATTACACTTAATGGGTGTAATAAATTCCATGAATATCATGAATTGACCAGGTAAACCATTCAAATTACTTCTTGAATAAAAAAGGATTTCGAAGGTTAGTAATATATAGCATTTTCTAGGTCTGTTATATGTATTACTTCGTGAATAAGAAGGATTTTCAAGGTCAGTAATAAGTATTACTTCGTACGTAAGAAGGATTTTCAAGGCCAATAATATATATTACTTCTTGAATAAGAAGGGTATTAAAGGCCATTAATATGTATTACTTCGTGAATAAGAATATTTTTTAAGGCTAGTGATAATTGTAACTTCGTGAAAAAGGAGGGTCGTCAAGGCACGTAACACTTTTTACTCCGTGAATCAGACGGATTTTCAAGGTCATAATAATATGTTAGTTCGTGAACAAAAAAGATTTCCGAGGTCAGTGATTTGTTTATTCTTTTAATAAGACGGTTTTTATGGTCAGTAATGTGAGTTACTTCAGTGATATGACGTTCTTCGTAAATAAGGATTTAAAAGTAAGTTATAAGTAATACATCGTCAATAAGACAGATTTCAAAGGTCAGTAAAATTGGGTTAGTTCGTTTATAAGAAAGATTTCCAATGCAAGAAAAAATATGTGTTAATTCATGAAAAAGAAGGATTTTCAAGGTCAGTTATATGTGTTATTTGGTTAAAAGGAAGGATTTTCAAGGTCAGTTATATGTGTTATTTGGTTAAAAAGAAGGATTTCAAGGTCAGTTATATGTGTTAATTCATGAAAAGAAGGATTTTCAAGGTCAGTTATATGTGTAAGTTGGTGAATAAGAGGGATTTTCTAGGTTAGTAATTTTGTTTTCCGTGAATGAGAAGGATTTTTGTGGTCAGTTATGTCTGTTGCTGCTTCTTCAATAAGAAGGATTTCCAATGCCTGTAATATGTGTTAGTTCGTGAATAAAAATAATATTTACGTCTGTTTGTTCGTGAATAAGATAGATTTCCAAGTTCAGTTATGTGTGCTATTTGGTGAATAAAAGGGATGTTCAATGCCAGACAGAATATTTGTTACTTCGTGAAAAAGAAGGATTTTTTAGGTATGCAATATGTATTACTTCCTGAATAAGAAGGATTCCAAGGACATAATATGTATTACTTTGTGAATAAGAAGGATTTCTGTAAAGTGTATCACATCCTGAAAAGAAGGATTTCCTAAATCAGTGGTATTCGTGAATAAATAGGGTTTTCAAGGCCTGTTATATATAATATTTTGCGAATAGCAAGTATTTTCAAGGCCAATTATATGTTAAACTTCGAGAAATGGAATTTCATAGGGCAGTAATGTATAATGTTATGCGATAAAGAATATTCGTGAATAAGAAGGGTTTTCTAGGTCAGTGATATTATTCCGTGCATAAATAGGATTGTAAAGCCTAGTAATATGTATAACGTCTTGACTAAGAGGGATCTCGAACGTCAGTAATATATGTTACTTTGTGAATGAGAAGAATTTCCATGACCATTGATATGTATTACTTGGTGATTAAAAGAAATCTCCAAGGTCACCGATATGTGCTACTTCGTGAATAAGAAAGTAATGCTTTGCATCTAATATCGAGTATTAACATCAAGTAAATGCTTTGTGTAGTTATTCCTGCCGAGGCATCAGGTTAGTAGATCAACTGATTTATTTCATGTTATCGGAAAGGATTCTTATTCATGCTTCTCTAGTGTACAACTATATATACTATATAACTATATATATGTATGACATCTGGTTAAATACTCTCACTAGGATTTTGATGGGAATAATATCATAGTTATACCAAAGTTAGGGGGGGGGGGGGGGGGGGGGGGTATACTGGAATCAGGTTGTCTGTCTGTCCGTCCGTCCGTCCGTCTGTCTGTAGACACATTTTGTCCGGACAACTTCTCCTAAACCGATGGGCCGATTCCAATGAAACTTTACACACATATTAAAGATCATGAGTAGATGCCACTTTCTTTTTCTCAAAATTATGGTTGCTATGGCAACTGGTCACTATAAACAGGTTTTCTGATAAGAACCATAACTTTACGTTTGTCCAGACAAATCCTCCTAAACCGAAGGGCCAATTTCAATGAAACTTCACACAAATTTAGAGGACCATGTGTAGATGTGCATCTTACTTTCTTTTCCTCAAAATTATGGTTGCTATGGCAACTGTTCACTATATTACTGGGTTATCTTAGCCTCTAATTTAGAGTTTCAATTCACCATTGACTCGTGCTGATTGCGGGGGTATTAGTCAGCCATCCTGGCGACAATTCTAGTTGATAAACGGTGTTATTTAAATATTGACCCAGCAGAAATAGTTAGATCGAAATATTAGATCATCATCCTCAGATCAAATCTTATATACTAGCGGGGGAAAAAGAAACGCAAGTATATTTTCAATGATTATTATTTTCCATTATTCTTTCTATGGTGTGTCAATGGTGTGTGGTTCTCGATTATTTTATCATTACTGAATACATTCTGATGTTTTCTGTTGTCCTATCACCGACGGTGTTTCCGTGAATAGCAGGGTACCCTACCCTACGCTGTTTCCTGATCCCAATCAGAAGCGCGTGCGCCCACCCTTTGCATCTGCCGCTGCTCTTATTCCCTTACCATTCACCACAATATGGTGTTTATTGCTCTTTGGGGATATTATTCCACTCCAAAAGCGTCAGACAATCGTCATCATGACGTCGATCGAAACGTTGTCGTCCATCTGAGTTGTAAAGCGTAAAGCGAGACTCGTCAGTGAACAACATACTTCTCCAATGGGCAAAACGAAACCGAAAGGGTTCTCATGCACTGTACATGAGCGTGTGAAAGGGAAAACTGCATTCGACGTTCGAGTCGTCTCATTTGCACCATATTGCTGGGAAACAAGACGTTACAAATGCCACTACGTCAACAGGGAAATAGTCCTATAACTATCAATATCACTCAATCGGATCATTTATACCTATCAACATCACCCAGTCGGTTCATTTATACCTATCAACATCACTCAATCGGATCATTTATACCTATCAACATCACTCAATCGGATCATTTATACCTATCAACATCACCCAGTCGGTTCATTTATACCTATCAACATCACCCAGTCGGTTCATTTATACCTATCAACATCACCCAGTCGGGTCATTTATACCTATCAACATCACTCACTCGGGTCATTTATACCTATCAACATCTCTCAGTCGGGTCATTTATACCTATCAACATCACTCAACCGAGTCATTTATACCTATCAACATCACCCAGTCGGGTCATTTATACCTATCAACATCACCCAGTCGGGTCATTTATACCTATCAACATCACCCAGTCGGGTCATTTATACCTATCAACATCTCTCAGTCGGGTCATTTATACCTATCAACATCACCCAGTCGGGTCATTTATACCTATCAACATCTCTCAGTCGGGTCATTTATACCTATCAACATCACTCAGTCGGGTCATTTATACCTATCAACATCTCTCAATCGAGTCATTTATACCTATCAACATCACCCAGTCGGGTCATTTATACCTATCAACATCACCAGGTCGGGTCATTTATACCTATCAACATCACTCAGTCGGGTCATTTATACCTATCAACATCACCCAGTCGGGTCATTTATACCTATCAACATCACTCAGTCGGGTCATTTATACCTATCATCATCACTCCGTCGGGTCATTTATACCTATCAACATCACTCAGTTGGGTCATTAATACCTATCAACATCTCTCAGTCGGGTCATTTATACCTATCAACATCACCCAGTCGGGTCATTTATACCTATCAACATCTCTCAATCGGGTCATTTATACCTATCAACATCACCCAGTCGGGTCATTTATACCTATCAACATCTCTCAGTCGGGTCATTTATACCTATCAACATCACCCAGTCGGGTCATTTATACCTATCATCATCACTCAGTCGGGTCATTTATACCTATCAACATCACTCACTCGGGTCATTTATACCTATCAACATCTCTCAATCGGGTCATTTATACCTATCAACATCACCAGGTCGGGTCATTTATACCTATCAACATCACTCAGTCGGGTCATTTATACCTATCAACATCACCCAGTCGGGTCATTTATACCTATCAACATCTCTCAGTCGGGTCATTTATACCTATCAACATCTCTCAGTCGGGTCATTTATACCTATCAACATCACTCAACCGAGTCATTTATACCTATCAACATCACCCAGTCGGGTCATTTATACCTATCAACATCACCCAGTCGGGTCATTTATACCTATCAACATCACTCAGTCGGGTCATTTATACCTATCATCATCACTCCGTCGGGTCATTTATACCTATCAACATCACTCAGTTGGGTCATTAATACCTATCAACATCTCTCAGTCGGGTCATTTATACCTATCAACATCACCCAGTCGGGTCATTTATACCTATCAACATCTCTCAATCGGGTCATTTATACCTATCAACATCACCCAGTCGGGTCATTTATACCTATCAACATCACCCAGTCGGGTCATTTATACCTATCATCATCACTCAGTCGGGTCATTTATACCTATCAACATCACTCACTCGGGTCATTTATACCTATCAACATCTCTCAATCGGGTCACTTATACCTATCAACATCACCAGGTCGGGTCATTTATACCTATCAACATCACTCAGTCGGGTCATTTATACCTATCAACATCACCCAGTCGGGTCATTTATACCTATCAACATCTCTCAGTCGGGTCATTTATACCTATCAACATCACCCAGTCGGGTCATTTATACCTATCAACATCTCTCAGTCGGGTCATTTATACCTATCAACATCTCTCAGTCGGGGTTTTTATACCTATCAACATCACCAAGTCGGGCCATGTATACCTATCAACATCTCTCAGTCGGGTCATTTATACCTATCAACATCTCTCAGTCGGGTCATTTATACCTATCAACATCACCCAGTCGGGTCATTTATACCTATCAACATCTCTCAGTCGGATCATTTATACCTATCAACATCACCCAGTCGGGTCATTTATACCTATCAACATCTCTCAGTCGGGTCATTTATACCTATCAACATCACTCAGTCGGGTCATTTATACCTATCAACATCACCCAGTCGGGTCATTTATACCTATCAACATCACCCAGTCGGGTCATTTATACCTATCAACATCACTCAGTCGGGTCATTTATACCTATCATCATCACTCAGTCGGGTCATTTATACCTATCAACATCACTCAATCGGATCATTTATACCTATCAACATCACCCAGTCGGGTCATTTATACCTATCAACATCTCTCAGTCGGATCATTTATACCTATCAACATCACCCAGTCGGGTCATTTATACCTATCAACATCTCTCAATCGGGTCATTTATACCTATCAACATCACCCAGTCGGGTCATTTATACCTATCAACATCTCTCAGTCGGGTCATTTATACCTATCAACATCACCCAGTCGGGTCATTTATACCTATCATCATCACTCAGTCGGGTCATTTATACCTATCAACATCACTCACTCGGGTCATTTATACCTATCAACATCTCTCAATCGGGTCATTTATACCTATCAACATCACCAGGTCGGGTCATTTATACCTATCAACATCACTCAGTCGGGTCATTTATACCTATCAACATCACCCAGTCGGGTCATTTATACCTATCAACATCTCTCAGTCGGGTCATTTATACCTATCAACATCTCTCAGTCGGGTCATTTATACCTATCAACATCACTCAACCGAGTCATTTATACCTATCAACATCACCCAGTCGGGTCATTTATACCTATCAACATCACCCAGTCGGGTCATTTATACCTATCAACATCACTCAGTCGGGTCATTTATACCTATCATCATCACTCCGTCGGGTCATTTATACCTATCAACATCATTCAATCGGGTCATTTATACCTATCAACATCTCTCAATCGGGTCATTTATACCTATCAACATCACCAGGTCGGGTCATTTATACCTATCAACATCACTCAGTCGGGTCATTTATACCTATCAACATCACCCAGTCGGGTCATTTATACCTATCAACATCTCTCAGTCGGGTCATTTATACCTATCAACATCTCTCAGTCGGGTCATTTATACCTATCAACATCACTCAATCGAGTCATTTATACCTATCAACATCACCCAGTCGGGTCATTTATACCTATCAACATCACCCAGTCGGGTCATTTATACCTATCAACATCACTCAGTCGGGTCATTTATACCTATCATCATCACTCCGTCGGGTCATTTATACCTATCAACATCACTCAGTTGGGTCATTAATACCTATCAACATCTCTCAGTCGGGTCATTTATACCTATCAACATCACCCAGTCGGGTCATTTATACCTATCAACATCTCTCAATCGGGTCATTTATACCTATCAACATCACCCAGTCGGGTCATTTATACCTATCAACATCTCTCAGTCGGGTCATTTATACCTATCAACATCTCTCAGTCGGGTCATTTATACCTATCAACATCACTCAACCGAGTCATTTATACCTATCAACATCACCCAGTCGGGTCATTTATACCTATCAACATCACCCAGTCGGGTCATTTATACCTATCAACATCACTCAGTCGGGTCATTTATACCTATCATCATCACTCCGTCGGGTCATTTATACCTATCAACATCATTCAATCGGGTCATTTATACCTATCAACATCTCTCAATCGGGTCATTTATACCTATCAACATCACCAGGTCGGGTCATTTATACCTATCAACATCACTCAGTCGGGTCATTTATACCTATCAACATCACCCAGTCGGGTCATTTATACCTATCAACATCTCTCAGTCGGGTCATTTATACCTATCAACATCTCTCAGTCGGGTCATTTATACCTATCAACATCACTCAACCGAGTCATTTATACCTATCAACATCACCCAGTCGGGTCATTTATACCTATCAACATCACCCAGTCGGGTCATTTATACCTATCAACATCACTCAGTCGGGTCATTTATACCTATCATCATCACTCCGTCGGGTCATTTATACCTATCAACATCACTCAGTTGGGTCATTAATACCTATCAACATCTCTCAGTCGGGTCATTTATACCTATCAACATCACCCAGTCGGGTCATTTATACCTATCAACATCTCTCAATCGGGTCATTTATACCTATCAACATCACCCAGTCGGGTCATTTATACCTATCAACATCTCTCAGTCGGGTCATTTATACCTATCAACATCACCCAGTCGGGTCATTTATACCTATCATCATCACTCAGTCGGGTCATTTATACCTATCAACATCACTCACTCGGGTCATTTATACCTATCAACATCTCTCAATCGGGTCATTTATACCTATCAACATCACCAGGTCGGGTCATTTATACCTATCAACATCACTCAGTCGGGTCATTTATACCTATCAACATCACCCAGTCGGGTCATTTATACCTATCAACATCTCTCAGTCGGGTCATTTATACCTATCAACATCACCCAGTCGGGTCATTTATACCTATCAACATCTCTCAGTCGGGTCATTTATACCTATCAACATCTCTCAGTCGGGGTTTTTATACCTATCAACATCACCAAGTCGGGCCATTTATACCTATCAACATCTCTCAGTCGGGTCATTTATACCTATCAACATCACCCAGTCGGGTCATTTATACCTATCAACATCACCCAGTCGGGTCATTTATACCTATCAACATCACCCAGTCGGGTCATTTATACCTATCAACATCACTCAGTCGGGTCATTTATACCTATCATCATCACTCAGTCGGGTCATTTATACCTATCAACATCACTCAATCGGATCATTTATACCTATCAACATCACCCAGTCGGGTCATTTATACCTATCATCATCACTCAGTCGGATCATTTATACCTATCAACATCACCCAGTCGGGTCATTTATACCTATCAACATCTCTCAGTCGGGTCATTTATACCTATCAACATCACTCAGTCGGGTCATTTATACCTATCAACATCACCCAGTCGGGTCATTTATACCTATCAACATCACCCAGTCGGGTCATTTATACCTATCAACATCACTCAGTCGGGTCATTTATACCTATCATCATCACTCAGTCGGGTCATTTATACCTATCAACATCACTCAATCGGATCATTTATACCTATCAACATCACCCAGTCGGGTCATTTATACCTATCAACATCTCTCAGTCGGATCATTTATACCTATCAACATCACTCAGTCGGGTCATTTATACCTATCAACATCACTCAGTCGGGTCATTTATACCTATCAACATCACTCAGTCGGGTCATTTATACCTATCAACATCACCCAGTCGGATCATGTATACCTATCAACATCTCTCAGTCGGGTCATTTATACCTATCAACATCTCTAAATCGGGTCATTTATACCTACCAACATCACCCAGTCGGGTCATTTATACCTATCAACATCACTCAGTCGGGTCATTTATACCTATCAACATCTCTCAATCGGGGTTTTTATACCTATCAACATCTCTCAGTCGGGGTTTTTATACCTATCAACATCTCTCCGTCGGGTCATTTATACCTATCAACATCACCCAGTCGGATCATGTATACCTATCAACATCTCTCAGTTGGGTCATTTATACCTATCAACATCTCTCAGTCGGGGTTTTTATACCTATCAACATCACCCAGTCGGATCATGTATACCTATCAACATCACCCAGTCGGATCATGTATACCTATCAACATCACCCAGTCGGATCATTTATACCTATCAACATCACTCAGTCGGGTCATTTATACCTATCATCATCACTCAGTCGGGTCATTTATACCTATCAACATCACTCAATCGGATCATTTATACCTATCAACATCACCCAGTCGGGTCATTTATACCTATCAACATCACCCAGTCGGGTCATTTATACCTATCAACATCTCTCAATCGGGTCATTTATACCTATCAACATCACCCAGTCGGGTCATTTATCCCTATCAACATCTCTCAGTCGGGTCATTTATACCTATCAACATCACCCAGTCGGGTCATTTATACCTATCATCATCACTCAGTCGGGTCATTTATACCTATCAACATCACTCACTCGGGTCATTTATACCTATCAACATCTCTCAATCGGGTCATTTATACCTATCAACATCACCAGGTCGGGTCATTTATACCTATCAACATCACTCAGTCGGGTCATTTATACCTATCAACATCACCCAGTCGGGTCATTTATACCTATCAACATCTCTCAGTCGGGTCATTTATACCTATCAACATCACCCACTCGGGTCATTTATACCTATCAACATCTCTCAGTCGGGTCATTTATACCTATCAACATCTCTCAGTCGGGGTTTTTATACCTATCAACATCACCAAGTCGGGCCATTTATACCTATCAACATCTCTCAATCGGGTCATTTATACCTATCAACATCTCTCAGTCGGGTCATTTATACCTATCAACATCACCCAGTCGGGTCATTTATACCTATCAACATCTCTCAGTCGGATCATTTATACCTATCAACATCACCCAGTCGGGTCATTTATACCTATCAACATCTCTCAGTCGGGTCATTTATACCTATCAACATCACTCAGTCGGGTCATTTATACCTATCAACATCACCCAGTCGGGTCATTTATACCTATCAACATCACCCAGTCGGGTCATTTATACCTATCAACATCTCTCAGTCGGATCATTTATACCTATCAACATCTCTCAATCGAGTCATTTATACCTATCAACATCACCCAGTCGGGTCATTTATACCTATCAACATCACCCAGTCGGGTCATTTATACCTATCAACATCACCCAGTCGGGTCATTTATACCTATCAACATCACCCAGTCGGGTCATTTATACCTATCAACATCACCCAGTGGGGTCATTTATACCTATCAACATCACTCAATCGGATCATTTATACCTATCAACATCTCTCAATCGGATCATTTATACCTATCAACATCACTCAGTCGGGTCATTTATACCTATCATCATCACTCAGTCGGGTCATTTATACCTATCAACATCACTCAATCGGATCATTTATACCTATCAACATCTCTCCGTCGGGCCATTTATACCTATCAACATCACCCAGTCGGGTCATTTATACCTATCAACATCTCTCAGTCGGATCATTTATACCTATCAACATCTCTCAATCGAGTCATTTATACCTATCAACATCACCCAGTCGGGTCATTTATACCTATCAACATCACTCAGTCGGGTCATTTATACCTATCAACATCACCCAGTTGGGTCATTTATACCTATCATCATCACTCAGTCGGGTCATTTATACCTATCAACATCACTCACTCGGGTCATTTATACCTATCAACATCTCTCAATCGGGTCATTTATACCTATCAACATCACCAGGTCGGGTCATTTATACCTATCAACATCACTCAGTCGGGTCATTTATACCTATCAACATCTCTCAGTCGGGTCATTTATACCTATCAACATCTCTCAGTCGGGTCATTTATACCTATCAACATCTCTCAGTCGGGTCATTTATACCTATCAACATCACCCAGTCGGGTCATTTATACCTATCAACATCTCTCAGTCGGGTCATTTATACCTATCAACATCTCTCAGTCGGGGTTTTTATACCTATCAACATCACCAAGTCGGGCCATTTATACCTATCAACATCTCTCAATCGGGTCATTTATACCTATCAACATCTCTCAGTCGGGTCATTTTTACCTATCAACATCACCAAGTCGGGTCATTTATACCTATCAACATCACTTAGCCGGGTCATTTATACCTATCAACATCACCCAGTCGGGTCATTTATACCTATCAACATCACCCAGTCGGGTCATTTATACCTATCAACATATCTCAGTCGGGTCATTTATACCTATCAACATCTCTCAATCGAGTCATTTATACCTATCAACATCACCCAGTCGGGTCATTTATACCTATCAACATATCTCAGTCGGGTCATTTATACCTATCAACATCTCTCAATCGAGTCATTTATACCTATCAACATCACCCAGTCGGGTCATTTATACCTATCAACATCTCTCAGTCGGGTCATTTATACCTATCAACATCACCCAGTCGGGTCATTTATACCTATCAACATCTCTCAGTCGGGTCATTTATACCTATCAACATCACTCAGTCGGGTCATTTATACCTATCAACATCTCTCAGTCGGGTCATTTATACCTATCAACATCTCTAAATCGGGTCATTTATACCTACCAACATCACCCAGTCGGGTCATTTATACCTATCAACATCACTCAGTCGGGTCATTTATACCTATCAACATCTCTCAATCGGGGTTTTTATACCTATCAACATCTCTCAGTCGGGGTTTTTATACCTATCAACATCTCTCCGTCGGGTCATTTATACCTATCAACATCACCCAGTCGGATCATGTATACCTATCAACATCTCTCAGTTGGGTCATTTATACCTATCAACATATCTCAGTCGGGGTTTTTATACCTATCAACATCACCCAGTCGGATCATGTATACCTATCAACATCACCGAGTCGGATCATGTATACCTATCAACACCATGCACGGTGGTAGCCCTAACTTTAAATTTAACTGAATTTAGACCATGTGTCTAAAAGTTATGTTATAAAAACTTGAGTTTCTTTTTTCCGTTAGTCTATAAATGTGAACGTTTACTACTTAAGATTCATGTTATTATTCGTAGTATTGTATATTTGGTTCTAGTGAAGGTAATCGTGTTTGATTCTGTAATGGTTATTAACTGATCAATAGTCACTGGGTGGTCATTATATATAAGTTACGTGTTATCGTATTACGAGCTTCATACACACATCTTCAAAATGATCTGAACAGGCGCCGATAATCTATATATGTGGATGTGCGACTCTAATGAGAATGAAACCCTTGCCTTGTTTCGCTAGCTGATTGATTTTATCCACAAGGATGTTTGATATGTGTTCACGGCGACCTTATACTTTCTCTGTTGACTGGCATGTAGGGTTAAATTGTTTGTTGATGGTTCCTATCACTGTACTTACAATGCTATTCTATCCTGTCGTTATTGCTTTATGGCATGTAGGGTTAAATTGTTTGTTGATGGTTCCTTTCACTTTACTTACAATGCTATTCTATCCTGTCGTTATTGCTTTATGGCGTGTAGGGTTAAATTGTTTGTTGATGGTTCCTTTCACTTTACTTACAATGCTATTCTATCCTGTCGTTATTGCTTTATGGCATGTAGGATTGAATTGTTTGTTGATGGTTCCCATCACTGTACTTACAATGCTATTCTATCCTGTCGTTATTGCTTTATGGCATGTAGTATCCTACATCGATTATATATAAAGAGTTCGCGAAACATTTCTACCGTTTTCGCCTTCCACAAGCCTTGGCATTTTTGACTGAATTCACATACCCGTGTATGTACTGGCACACCCTGAACTGTCATTTTATCATCATTTTAAACACACCGTAAAATGCCTACATATTGAGGAAACCGTATTCAAAATCAATAAACGGTGGTCAATGATAAAAAAAATCTAGATTTACATGCAAACCATTGAGAATTACAAAAGGAATGAGACCTGAGTATGCGTGCTTTATTGATCACGCCTGCCAAACAAATTCAGAGAAAATCAAAACGAGAAGAAGGCTGGTTAGATAGAAAAAACATATTACTATCAAAAAAAAATGGATAAATAACAATTTAGAAATCATTACGTTTATCATACAGGTTAGTCGTAAGTATAGCTGTAAGTAAAGCGACCGATGTTAAAGAGTCCCTGGGTCATATTCAAATGAACATTGAACCAACCCATCAACATGCGATTGCCAAAATATTTACCATAATCCTTTTCCCCGACAATCATTTTGTTCGAATATATTAAATCAATAATAACTGAATGTCCCTAACCCCAGCTAAACAAAGATGACCGCCCTAATCTAATAAAACGGAGATAAATTAGCTGTTCTATAACAACCTTATGGTTTACCAACATAACGGGGGGTTAACCAACATAACGGCGATATATAGGTGATTAATATGTTTACCAACATAAAGGGGATATATAAGTGATCAACAGGTTAACCAACATAACGAGGATACATAGGTGATTAATAGGTTAACCAACATAACAGGGATATATAGGTTATTAATAGGTTAACCAACATAACGGGGACATATAGGTGATTAATAGGTTTACCAACATAACGGCGATATATAGGTGATTGATAGGTTAACCAACATAACGGGGACATATAGGTGATTAATAGGTTAACCAACATAACGGGGATATATAGGTGATTAATATGTTTACCAACATAACGGGGACATATAGGTGATTAATAGGTTAACCAACATAACGGGGATACATAGGTGATTAATAGGTTTACCAACATAACGGGGATATATAGGTGATTAATAGGTTAACCAACATAACGGGGATACATAGGTGATTAATAGGTTAACCAACATAACGGGGATACATAGGTGATTAATAGGTTAACCAACATAACGGGGATACATAGGTGATTAATAGGTTTACCAACATAACGGGGACATATAGGTGATTAATAGGTTAACCAACATAACGGGGATACATAGGTGATTAATAGGTTAACCAACATAACGGGGACATATAGGTGATTAATAGGTTAACCAACATAACGGGGATACATAGGTGATTAATAGGTTAACCAACATAACGGGGATATATAGGTGATTAATATGTTTACCAACATAACGGGGACATATAGGTGATTAATAGGTGAACCAACATAACGGGGATACATAGGTGATTAATAGGTTTACCAACATAACGGGGATATATAGGTGATTAATAGGTTAACCAACATAACGGGGATACATAGGTGATTAATAGGTTAACCAACATAACGGGGATACATAGGTGATTAATAGGTTAACCAACATAACGGGGATACATAGGTGATTAATAGGTTTACCAACATAACGGGGATATATAGGTGATTAATAGGTTAACCAACATAACGGGGACATATAGGTGATTAATAGGTTAACCAACATAACGGGGATATATAGGTGATTAATAGGTTAACCAACATAACGGGGATATATAGGTGATTAATAGTTTTACCAACATAACGGGGATATATAGGTGATTAATTTGTCAATCAACGTGGCGGGATTACCAGACTGGCTTGAAGGTTAACTAAAATGGCGGGATAACCCTATCGTCTTAATGGTTAACCAAAGGAGGGGGCTAACCAAATCGTCTTAATGGTTAACCAAAGGGACGGGATAACCCTATCGTTTTAATGGTTAACCATGGGGGCGGGATAACCATATCGTCTTAATGGTTAACCAAAGGGACGGGATAACCCTATCGTCTTAATGGTTAACCAAAGGGACGGGATAACCCTATCGTCTTAATGGTTAACCAGGGGGGTGGGATAACCCTATCGTCTTAATGGTTAACCAAAGGGACGGGATACCCCTATCGTCTTAATGGTTAACCAAAGGGACGGGATAACCCTATCGTCTTAATGGTTAACCAGAGGGGCGGGATAACCCTATCGTCTTATTGGTTAACCAAACGAGCGGGATAACCAAATCGTCTTAATGGTTAATCAGAGGGGCGGAATTACCTGGTTGTCTTAATGGTTAACCAAAGGGGCGGAATTACCTGGTTGTCTTAATGGTTAACCAAAGCGGAGGAATTACCTGGTTGTCTTAATGGTTAACCAGGGGGGGGGGGGGGGGGGGGGGGGATAGGGATAACCAAATTGTCTTAATGGTAAATCAAAGTGGCGGGATAACCAAATCGTCTTAATGGTGAACCAAAGGTTGTCTTAATGGTTAATCAAAGGGGCGGGATAACAAAATTTTCATAATGGTTAACCAAAGGGGCGGAATTACCTGGTTGTCTTAATGGTTAACCAAAGTGGCGGAATTACCTGGTTGTCTTATGGTTAGTCAAAGTGGCGGGAAAACCTTATCGTCTTAATGGTTAACCAAAGGGGCGGGATAACCAAATCGTCTTAATGGTTAATCAAAGGTGCGGGATAACCAAATCTTCTTAATGGTTAACCAGACGGGCGGAATTACCTGATTGTCTCAATGGTTAATCAAAGTGGCGGAAAAACCCTATCGTCTTAATGGTTAACCAAAGGGACGGGATAACCCTATCGTCTTAATGGTTAACTAAAGGGACGGGATAACCCTATCGTCTTAATGGTTAACCAAACGAGCGGGATAACCAAATCGTCTTAATGGTTAATCAAAGGGGCGGAATTACCTGGTTGTCTTAATGGTTAACTAAAGCGGAGGAATTACCTGGTTGTCTTAATGGTTAACTAAAGCGGAGGAATTACCTGGTTGTCTTAATGGTTAACCAGGGGGGGGGGGGGGGGGGGGGGATAACAAATTTGTCTTAATGGTTAATCAAAGGGGCGTGATAACAAAATTTTCATAATGGTTAACCAAAGGGGCGGAATTACCTGGTTGTCTTAATGGTTAACCAAAGGGGCGGGATAACCTGGTTGTCTTATGGTTAGTCAAAGTGGCGGGAAAACCTTATCGTCTTAATGGTTAACCAAAGGGGCGGGATAACCAAATCGTCTTAATGGTTAATCAAAGGTGCGGGATAACCAAATCTTCTTAATGGTTAACCAGACGGGCGGAATTACCTGATTGTCTTAATGGTTAATCAAAGTGGCGGGATAACCAAATCGTCTTAATGGATAACCAAAGGTCGTCTTAATGGTTAATCAAAGGGGCGGGATAACCAAATCTTCCTAATGGTTAACCAAAGGAGCGGGATAACCATATCGTCTTAATGGTTAACCAAAGGAGCGGGATAACCCTATCGTCTTAATGGTTAACCAGGGGGGCGGGATAACCCTATCGTCTTAATGGTTAACCAGGGGGGCGGGATAACCCTATCGTCTTAATGGTTAACCAGGGGGCGGGATAACCCTATCGTCTTAATGGTTAACCAAAGGGACGGGATAACCCTATCGTCTTAATGGTTAACCAGGGGGGCGGGATAACCCTATCGTCTTAATGGTTAACCAAAGGGACGGGATAACCAAATTGTCTTAATGGTTAATCAAAGGGGCGGGATAACCAAATCTTCATAATGGTTAACCAAAAGGGCGGAATTACCTGGTTGTCTTAATGGTCACCAAAGCGGCGGAATTACCTGGTTGTCTTAATGGTTAACCAAAGGGGCGGAATTACCTGGTTGTCTTAATGGTTAATCAAAGTGGCGGGATAACCTTGGCGTTTATATGGTTAACCAAAGGGGTGGGATGACCTGGTAGTCGTAATGGTTTACTTAAGTGGCGTGATTACCTGGAAGTCTTAATGGTTTAATAAATTGATTAGATCTGCGAGTCCTTGATTGGTCTGACACATAAAAATATCATTAAATTCTGTGAATCCCGATGAATATGACGCAGGTTACATATCTGAAAGTTCTGTGAGACCTGGTATATCTTGCCAAAACATCACATCAGGACACTCTGTGAGTCGTGGTGAGTCTTGCCCATTTAATATATTTGATATAATGTATTCTGGGTACCATTGATAACGCGTGCTCGACAACTCTTGACATAAACACCATGATGTAGGTCGTATTAGGTATAACATAAAATGTACAGTACGTTTGTATACGTCAACTATCAAATCAAATGTAAATATAATGAAGACCTTATTAATTATATCCAGTTATACAGGAGAGCATTTAGTGACGTCATACAGGACACACACAGTACCCGCCACAAAGAGGACGCGCGACGGGTCGAATTTGTCAGAATTGGACAAGTAAGTATTAACACTTGATGTAATGCTTAGAATCAATAAAACAGTTTGTAAGGTCACTATGACAGCGTATGATATCAGCAGGATAGCGTGTGAAGAAAGTATAAACAGTATTGAGTCATTTCGGCAGTGTGTTACGTCAGTAGGATAGTGTATGGTTTCAGAAGGACAAAGTATGAAGTCAATAAAAGAGTTTGTAATGTTGAAGGACAACTCGTAAGTCATTAGGCGTTTGTGTTGCGTAAGTAGGATATAGTGTAATGTCAGTAGGGCAGCATGTAGAAGTCTGTAGGATGGTAAGGTAAATAGAACAGTGTCTTAGATCAGAAGGGCAGTGTACTATGTCAATATTGTATAAGGTCAGCAGAAGGAGAGTGTGGATTCACAGCATGTTATGTCAGTAAAATCTGTATGAGAGTGAGAACTGGGAGTAGGACAATGTGTAATGTCAATCATCCAATGTGTAACATTAATCATCCGATGTGTAACGTCAGTCATCCAATGTGTAACGTTAGTCATCTAATGTGTAACGTTAGTCATCCAATGTGTAACGTTAATCATCGAATGTGTAACATTAGTCATCCAATGTGTAACGTTAGTCATCCAATATGTTACGTTAGTCATTCAATGTGTAACATTAATCATCCAATGCGTAATGTTAGTCATCAAATGTGTAACGTTAGTCATTCAATGTGTAACATTAATCATCCAATGTGTAACGTTAATCATCCAATGGGTAACGTTAGTCATCAAATGTGTAAGGTTAGTCATCCAATGTGTAACGTTAGTTATTCAATGTTTAACGTTAGTCATCCAATGTGTAAAGTTAGTCATCCAATGTTTAACGTTAGTCATCCAATGTGTAAGGTTAATCACCGAATGTATAACGTCAGTCATCCAATGTGTAACGTTAGTCATCTAATGTGTTACGTTAGTCATCCAATGTGTTACGTCAGTCATCTAATGTGTAACGTTAGTCATCCAATGTTTAACGTTAGTCATCCAATGTGTAACGTTAGTCATCTAATGTGTAACGTCAGTCATCCAATGTGTAACGTTAGTCATCCAATGTGTAACGTTAGTCATCTAATGTGTTACGTTAGTCATCCAATGTGTAACGTTAGTCATCTAATGTATAACGTCAGTCATCCAATGTGTAACGTTAGTCATCAAATGTGTAACGTTAGTCATCCAATGTGTTACGTTAGTCATCCAATGTGTTACGTCAGTCATCTAATTAGTAACGTTAGTCATCTAATGTGTAAAGTTAGTCATCCAATGTGTAACGTTAGTCATCCAATGTGTAACGTTAGTCATCCAATGTGTAACGTTGGTCATCCAATGTGTAACGTTAGTCATCTAATGTGTTACGTTAAACATCCGATGTGTTACGTCAGTCATCTAATTAGTAACGTTAGTCATCTAATGTGTAAAGTTAGTCATCTAATGTGTAACGTTAGTCATCTAATGTGTAACGTCAGTCATCCAATGTGTAACGTTAGTCATCCAATGTGTAACGTTAGTCATCTAATGTGTAACGTTAGTCATCTAATGTGTTACGTCAGTCATCTAATTAGTAACGTTAGTCATCTAATGTGTAAAGTTAGTCATCCAATGTGTAACGTTAGTCATCCAATGTGTAACGTTAGTCATCCAATGTGTAACGTTAGTCATCCAATGTGTAACGTTAGTCATCCAATGTGTAACGTTAGTCATCCAATGTGTAACGTTAGTCATCTAATGTGTTACGTTAGTCATCCAATGTGTTACGTCAGTCATCTAATTAGTAACGTTAGTCATCCAATGTGTAAAGTTAGTCATCTAATGTGTAACGTTAGTCATCTAATGTGTAACGTCAGTCATCCAATGTGTAACGTTAGTCATCCAATGTGTAACGTTAGTCATCTAATGTGTAACGTCAGTCATCTAATGTGTAACGTTAGTCATCCAATGTGTAACGTCAGTCATCTAATGTGTAACGTTAGTCATCCAATGTGTAACGTCAATCATCCAATGTGTAACATTAGTCATCCAATGTGTAACGTTAGTCATCCAATGTGTAACGTTAGTCATCCAGTGTGTAACGTTAGTCATCCAATGTGTAACGTCAGTCATCCAATGTGTAACGTTAATCATCCGATGTGTAACGTCAGTCATCCAATGTGTAACGTCAGTCATCCAGTGTGTAACGTTAGTCATCTAATGTGTAACGTTAGTCATCTAATGTGTAACGTCAGTCATCCAATGTGTAACGTTAGTCATCTAATGTGTTACGTCACACATCCAATATGTAACGTTAGTCATCTAATGTGTAACGTTAGTCATCTAATGTGTAACGTCAGTCATCTAATGTGTAACGTTCGTCATCCAATGTGTAACATTAATCATCCAATGTGTAACGTCACTCATTCAATGTGTAACGTTAGTCATCCAATGTGTAACGTTTATCATCCAATGTGTAACGTTAATCATCCAATGTGTAACGTTAGTCATTCAATGTGTAACGTTAGCCATCCAATGTGTAACGTTAGTCATCCAATGTTTAACGTTAATCATCCAATGTGTAACGTTAGTTATTCAATGTCTAACGTTAGTCATCCAATGTGTAACGTTAGTCATCCAATGTGTAACGTTAGTCATCCAATGTGTAACGTTAGCCATCCGATGTGTAACGTTAGTCATCTAATGTGTAACATAAGTCATCTAATTTGTAACGTTAGTCATCCAATGTGTAACGTTAGTCATCTTATGTGTAACGTCAGTCATCCAATGTCTAACGTTAGTCATCCGATGTGTAACGTCAGTCATCTAATGTGTAACGTTAGTCATCCAATGTGTAACGTCAATCATCCAATGTCTAACGTTAGTCATCCAATGTGTAACGTTAGTCATCCAATGTGTAAAGTTAGTCATCTAATTTGTAACGTTAGTCAACCAATGTGTATCGTTAGTCATCTAATGTGTATCGTCAGTCATCCAATGTGTAACGTTAGTCATCCAATGTGTAACGTTGGTCATCCAATGTGTAACATTAGTCATCCAATGTGTAACGTTAGTCATCCAATGTGTATCGTTAGTCATCTAATGTGTAACGTCAGTCATCCAATGTGTAACGTTAGTCATCTAATGTGTAACGTCAGTCATCTAATGTGTAACGTTCGTCATCCAATGTGTAACATTAATCATCCAATGTGTAACGTCACTCATTCAATGTGTAACGTTAGTCATCCAATGTGTAACGTTTATCATCCAATGTGTAACGTTAATCATCCAATGTGTAACGTTAGTCATTCAATGTGTAACGTTAGCCATCCAATGTGTAACGTTAGTCATCCAATGTTTAACGTTAATCATCCAATGTGTAACGTTAGTTATTCAATGTCTAACGTTAGTCATCCAATGTGTAACGTTAGTCATCCAATGTGTAACGTTAGTCATCCAATGTGTAACGTTAGCCATCCGATGTGTAACGTTGGTCATCTAATGTGTAACATAAGTCATCTAATTTGTAACGTTAGTCATCCAATGTGTAACGTTAGTCATCTTATGTGTAACGTCAGTCATCCAATGTCTAACGTTAGTCATCCGATGTGTAACGTCAGTCATCTAATGTGTAACGTTAGTCATCCAATGTGTAACGTCAATCATCCAATGTCTAACGTTAGTCATCCAATGTGTAACGTTAGTCATCCAATGTGTAAAGTTAGTCATCTAATTTGTAACGTTAGTCAACCAATGTGTATCGTTAGTCATCTAATGTGTATCGTCAGTCATCCAATGTGTAACGTTAGTCATCCAATGTGTAACGTTGGTCATCCAATGTGTAACATTAGTCATCCAATGTGTAACGTTAGTCATCCAATGTGTATCGTTAGTCATCTAATGTGTAACGTCAGTCATCCAATGTGTAACGTTAGTCATCCAATGTGTAACGTTAGTCATCCAATGTGTAACGTCAGTCATCCAAGTGTAACGTCAGTAAGACAGTGTGTAACGTCAGTAAGACAATGTGTAACGTCAATAAGACAGTGTGTAACGTCAGTAAGACAGTATGTAACGTCAGTAAGACAACATGTAACGTCAATGGGACAATGTGTAGCGTAAGTACGACAGTGTGAAACGTCAGTAAGACAGTATGTAACGTCAATAAGACAACATGTAACGTCAGTAAGACAGTGTGTAACGTCAGTAAGACAGTATGTAACGTCAGTAAGACAGTTTGTAACGTCAGTACGACAACGTGTAACGTCAGTAAGAAAGAGTGTAACGTCAGTAATACAGTGTGTAACGTCAGTAAGACAGTGTGTAACGTCATTAAGACAGTGTGTAACGTCAGTAGGACAATGTGTTATGTCAGTAAGACAGTGTGTAACGTCAGTAAGACAGTGTGTAACGTCAGTAGGACAATGTGTTACGTCAGTAATACAGTGTCTAACGTTATTAAGACAGTGTGTAACGTCAGTAGGACAATGTGCAACGTCAGTAAGATAGTATGTAACGTTAGTAAGACAGTGAGTAACGTCAGTAAGACAATGTGTAACGTCAGTGGGACAATGTGTAGCGTCAGTACGACAGTGTGAAACGTCAGTAAGACAGTATGTAACGTCAGTAAGACAACATGTAACGTCAATGGGACAATGTGTAGCGTAAGTACGACAGTGTGAAACGTCAGTAAGACAGTATGTAACGTCAATAAGACAACATGTAACGTCAGTAAGACAGTGTGTAACGTCAGTGAGACAGTGTGTAACGTCAGTAAGACAGTGTGTAACGTCAGTAAGACAGTGTGTAACGTCAGTGAGACAGTGTGTAACGTCAGTAAGACAGTGTGTAACGTCAGTAAGATAGTATGTAACGTCAGTAAGACAGTGTGTAACGTCAGTGAGACAGTGTGTAACGTCAGTAAGACAGTGTGTAACGTCAGTGAGACAGTGTGTAACGTCAGTAAGACAATGTGTAACGTCAGTAAGACAGTTTGTTGACAAGACAATATATTTAGACAATAGCTAGGTTTGGTTTACATTAATCATTTATTTATTTATTGATTTTCTGCTTTCATTCATAGGTACTCTATAGTAAATATGTCTTTTTGTACACATATTTTCAGACTCTTAAACTCAAAACTATCATTAAAGGAGATGCTCCGACGAGTTTGATAACAACTGGGATCCTCAAAAGAGAGGTATTTTCTTTGATGTTTAAAGCATTGATTTGTTTGTCTTCTTTTTGTTAGGTCACATGAGTCGAATTGTAATCGACTTTTGCTCGTCGGTGTGCATCGTCCATCGCACAATGGCCGTCCTGCGTCTTCCGTCAGTAAACATTTACACTTTTGATATTCTTCTCAACCCATTTCTGTGGAACTATAAGGGCAAAAGAATAAGGTCAAAGGTAAACCCCAAATCGTGAATCCCTCGGGCCTGGAACTTTGAAGGGCCCAAAAAGGAAAACTGTCCGAAATTAGAACTGATCTGTCCTGTCATGACAAAAAAAATAAATGTTCTTCATAGATGAAAATGTCTCCAGATGTTCACCAGAATTGTGAATTCATGATCCCCGTATTTCAAACTCTGCCTCGGGAGATATTGTTCACAAGTGATCAATCAGAACACTACTTACGAGCGACAATGGGGGAAAATACGATTTTCTCCGGCATATTATAAGTCACAATTCAAGATAGAATATACAACGTCGCGATTTGGCGTACTTTTGTGAGTCATTGACAGGGGACCACAAT
Organism: Pecten maximus; assembly: GCF_902652985.1. Lineage (NCBI taxonomy): Eukaryota > Metazoa > Mollusca > Bivalvia > Pectinida > Pectinidae > Pecten > Pecten maximus. The sequence goes on along the minus strand of NC_047016.1, from coordinate 196,163 downwards.
TAACTCTGGGGGAGATTAAGCTTCCTCTGTATATTTTGCTATAAAATGTAATAAAAAGAATATCTAACACTATGTGAAGTAATCTATTGCTTAATTGCTACTTGTACTTATTCTTAAATCAAACTTGAGTAGATTTATCTATATCAGATGGAAGTTCGACAGTAAATACATATTGGTCCTAAATGCCCCCTGTGGTTAGAAGAACGGTGTCAAAAATGATTAAATGTGACCATTAAAGCTCTTTTGGTCCTATTTAAATCTAAATGATTAAATTCGTTTTAAAACTTAGTACAGGTTTTTAAACTGTTGAATTTTAATTTTTGTATCCCATCTTCCATATAAGGGTACAACGTGGACACGTTAACGTGGAGTTATAATTTATGCTAAGATATAAGCAGGTTTGTCCAAATATGGACTTACATATACTTTGAACAAGACGCATCGCATTAGGTAAACGAGTAATTGGTCCCTAACAAGGATTTGAGGAGGAGATGGGTGCATCGTAAATTTCATATTATACTCCTATTATAAAAACAAGAAGGTTAAATTGTTAACATTGCCGTTCAAGGCAGTATTCAAAGTAAGCTTGGAAAAATGTGGCAGAAATGAGCTTTACACCAAAATGGAAGAGCCAAGGAGCCTAAGACAGTGGATCTTTAAAGATCAAGGGGTGTTAACATAATACATGTGGTAAACGACCTTAAGTTAACTCTTCAGTATCAACACATGTCATGATGTGTTAGTAATGAAGATATTTATTTACTATGAGAACCTCAACTTATTGTCGTGTCCTTCCAAATTCGAGGATGGAAAGCGTAATCAATAGCCCATTGTATCTATGATTCGGATATATGAAAACAACTTTTAGATACTTTTGAAAAGCTTGTACATTGCAAGTGATCAATTCCGTGCCGTCATCTATTGTATCCTGAAATCAGAGGAAGTTAGTCATGTAATATAGAAGTTGATTGGTGAACATGGACTTTGGAGTAGAAGGGAATTTTAATAATCTGATCAGCAGAATATAAAAAGTGCATGTGTTTTCTTCAGACTTAGTGGGTTTTTTTGTTTTTTACTTTTTTTCGAGTAAACTGCATATTATTTGTGAATGTTTGGTCATTAATCGCTTGATGACATATTTTAAAACAGGACGAAAGGAAAAACCAGAGAATAAAATGCACTTATAATCAAATCTATAATCCACCATTTTGTAAATTTGAAAGTTAGAGACCTGTATTAATAGGTCTCCTTATGCCCTACACTCGTAGATATAAGTTTCCTTATTATTTTCATGATTTTTGTTTTCATCTATATCTCTTCATTAACATTTTAAGTTGAAGTATAATTCAACCAAGTTTTATATTACGGGTAAGACACCAACGAAATGTGATATCCAATTAATTAAATGGTTATGTCCGAAACGTAGTTTCCGTTCTTCATACAAGTAAATGCCTTTGCTAAGTTCTTCCAATACTAATGCACTCTACCTTTTATTGCTACAGCCATGGGAGCCACAAGAAATACATATGGATTTCCAGCATCATATATATTGTGGTGACTCATGGGGTAAGTTTGTATATAAAATATAATTATATATTGTGAAGGCTCATGTGGTAAGTTTGTATATAAAATATAATTATCTATTGTGAAGGCTCATGTGGTAAGTCTGTATATAAAACATCACATATATTGTGGTAATGAATGGGTTTAATGTGTATATAAAACATCACATATATCGCGGTAATGAATGGGTTTAATGTGTATATAAAATATCACATATATTGTGGTAATGGATGGGTTAATGTGTATATAAAACATCACATATATTGTGGTAATGGATGGGTTTTATGTGTATATAAAACATCACATATATCGCGGTAATGGATGGGTTAATGAGTATATAAAATATCACATATATTGTGGTAATGGATGGGGTAAATGTGTATATAAAACATCACATATATCGCGGTAATGAATGGGTTTAATGTGTATATAAAACATCACATATATTGTGGTAATGGATGGGTTTTATGTGTATATAAAACATCACATATATCGCGGTAATGAATGGGTTTAATGTGTATATAAAACATCACATATATCGCGGTAATGAATGGGTTTAATGTGTATATAAAACATCACATACATTGTGGTAATGAATGGGTTTAATATGTATATAAAATATCACATATATTGTGGTAATGGATGGGTTAATGTGTATATAAAACATCACATATATTGTGGTAATGAATTGGTTTAATATGTATATAAAATCTCACATATATTGTGGTAATGGATGGGTTAATGTGTATATAAAATATCACATATATTGTGGTAATGAATGGGTTTAATATGTATATAAAATATCACATATATTGTGGTAATTGATGGGTTTAATGTGTATATAAAACATCACATATATTGTGGTAATGGATGGGTTGATATGTATATAAAATATCACATATATTGTGGTAATTGATGGGTTTAATGTGTATATAAAACATCACATACATTGTGGTAATTGATGGGGTAAATGTGTATATAAAACATCACATATATTATGGTAATGGATGGGTTTTATGTGTATATAAAATATCACATTTTTTGTGGTAATTGATGAGGTAAATGTGTTTATAAAACATCACATATATTGTGGTAATTGATGGGTTTAATGTGTATATAAAATATCACATATATTGTGGTAATTGATGGGGTAAATGTGTATATAAAACATCACATACATTGTGGTAATTGATGGGGTAAATGTGTATATAACACATCACATATATTGTGGTAATGAATGGACTTAATGTGTATATAAAGCATCACATATATTGTGGTAATGGATGGGTTTATGTGTAGATAAAACATCATATATATAATGGTAATTGATGGAGTAAATGTGTAAATAAAACATCACATATATTGGGTTATTGATGGGGTAAATGTGTATATAAAACATCACATCTATTGTGGTAATTGATGAGTTTAATATGTATATAAAATATCACATATATTGTGGTAATGGATGGGTTTTATGTGTATATAAAACATCACATATATTGTGGCAATTGATGGGTTTAATGTGTATATAAAACATCATATATATTGTGGTAATTGATGGGGTAAATGTGTATATAAAACATCACATATATTGTGGTAATTGATGAGGTAAATGTGTATATAAAACATCACATTTTTTGTGGTAATTGATGGGGTAAATGTGTATATAAAACATCACATATATTGTGGTAATTGATGAGGTAAAAGTGTATATAAAATATCACATATATTGTGGTAATGGATGGGTTTAATGTGTATATAAAACATCACATATATTATGGTAATGGATGGGTTTTATGTGTGTATAAAATATCACATATATTGTGGTTATTGATGGGTTTAATGTGTATATAAAACATCACATATATTATGGTAATTGATGGGGTAAATGTGTATATAAAACATCACATATATTGTGGTAATTGATGAGGTAAATGTGTATATAAAACATCACATATATTGTGGTAATGGGTGGGTTTAATGTGTACAGTATATAAAATATCACATATATTATGGTAATTGATGAGGTAAATGTGTATATAAAACATCACATATATTGTGGTAATTGATGGGTTTAATGTGTATATAAAACATCACATATATTGTGGTAATCGATGGGGTAAATGTGTATAATAAAACATCACATATATTATGGTAATTGATTGGGTAAATGTGTATATAAAATATCACATATATTGTGGTAATTGATGGGGAAGTCTGCACAACACATATTCTATAATATCCAATTTGGTGATTGATGTAATAAATGTGTATGTAAAATATCATGTTCATTGTGATGATTAATTGGAAAGTTTGAATATTAAACAGCATACTCATTCTGGTATTTTAGGGGAAACATCATATTCACTGTGGCGGATGTTTGGGAAAGTCTGTTATAAACATCATATTCACTGTGGATTTGTAAAGAGAATGTATGTTTGTTAAACATCATCTTAATTGTTGTGATTGATGATGAAAGTGTCTATGTTTAACATCAAATTTATTATGTTGGTTGATGGGGAAAGTCTGTGTGCTTAACATCATATTAATTGTGGTGATTGGATGTTAAACGTATTATTGGTGGTGGTTGATTCTTAAACATCATGTCTTTTTCAATGTTTGATGGAGGAAGCCTGTATACTAAACATCAAATTTAATTGTTTTGGTTGACGGGGAAAGTCTGAATGATCAACTTCATATTCATTTTGGTGCTGACTTCTGAAAGTTTGTATGTAAAACATTATAAAAATTGTAGTGGTCGATGCGGAATTTCTGTATGTTTAACATCATATTAATTGTGTTTGTTGATGTAGAAAGTTTGTATGGTAAAGAAAATATTAATTGTGATGGTTGTTTGGGAAAGTCTATATATTTAACATTATATTTATTATGTTGGTTGATGGGAAATGTCTGTATACTAAACATATTAATTGTGGTGGATAATGGGGAAAGCCTTATATTAAACATCATATTCATCGTGGTGTTTGTATACTAAACATCCTATTCATTGTGGTGTTTGTATGTTAAACACCATATTCATTGTGGTGTTTGTATACTAAACATCATATTCATTGTGGTGTTGGTATGTTAAACATCATATTCATTGTGGTGTTTGTATGTTAAACATCATATTCATTGCGGTGTTTGTATGTTAAAAATCATATTCATTGTGGTGTTTGTATATTAAACATCATATTCATTGTGGTGTTTGTATGTTAAACATCATATTCATTGTGGTGTTTGTATGTTAAACATCACTAGTAATGTGTTTACACGGAACGAGGGATATGTTTCATTGTTTATGATGCTGATGTATTGCTGTTGATAGGAGACAAACTGGTGCTCGCGACGGATGCAGGAACTGTGGTGCTAGAAGGTATGGTAAAATATGAGAAAATGTGAGAATGATAAATGTATGTACCGTATTTTAGTCTGGTGGTTCCGTGCATTTAAAAAAAAAATGAAAAATACCGATTCAACCAGTCGAATGGAAAAAGTTAATTGATAATCAACACACTTGAATTACAAATCCATTCACTCATTACAAAATTTTTTAGTTATTTAGAAATTTGTATATTAACTAGCTTGGCGAAATTTCATTGACAGACACTGATCTAAAGTCCTCGTGTATCTAAATTTCCAGGTCATAGTTGTCAATGCTGTTAGGTCATTGCAACTGTAATTGAATAGTAATAGTTTACATACGTTACTAAATAGAAGTTACAAATGAATCAATCGTTTGAGGTGGACAAACTTTTGTGAAAATTACACATTTTACAACATCCATGTTATCAACATACTTGGACAACTTGGTAAATGTTAAAGACAATATTTAGGTTTTGTACGTGCGTATCAATACGGTTACACTGTATGAATAATAAAAATCCAATGTCTCTTTCCAGAGGGCCTACCGCCTCGGACAATATTTGATAAAACAGTTTTTGTCAAACAACTGACTATTGTAGAGGCGCATGGCCTCCTGGTACTAAGAAGTGAAAAAGGTAAGGTACTTAATTCATAGCATGTAGATGATTGAATTATAAAGAATAGATAAAAAGTTATTATATTTATTAACACACTGTTGAATATAAGTAAATATGTCCTTGTTTTGTGTAAGATATCAACAAGGACATGCCTCAAGAATGAGTTGGAGTATGGGGTACCACAGTGTATATTACATTACTTTTTTCATCCTTAACATCATATTTAACAACAGCATCTTTAGAATAACGGGGATCAAAAATCATTACTTTAATTGATTACCCAAGAACTCAAGAATTTGCCGTGAAGCAGCAAACACCGATAACTACGAGCAGACGCATACATTCCATTATAACCCAAGAACCATATTATTCGCATTGAAGCTGCACACTGCCTGATAATGACCATATGATCAAACGCAACACTTTCAATAGTTTCCCAAATTTCCATTGCACTTGCATTAGAGATGGCAAAATCCTGATCAAAGCCGTGCCGAACAGGATGATGCCTAAATCCGACGTTTACAGAAACTCAGGAGCTTCCTATAGCCAAAAGCAAGAAATTAAAGATTAAAATCGATAAAATAAAGCTATAAACGAGAATATATTACCTAGTATATAGCTGACCTGTTGAAATGGCTCGCGGGTACTGGACGAAAGTAGAACTTTAAGAACGAAAAGCTAATGGCGACAAAAAATATTAAATGGATAAAGGGAAATAACCCCAGCAAAAATTTAACTTTCCAAAGTATATGGTTTTTAGTTTAAAACAATTTGCTTGATGCATAATCCTCACCCTAATGTACATCCGCCATTACACAGCCCCCTCTCCTGATGGTACCATGATAAGATATCAGTACTTTGTCTAATGTATAACACTAACCCTAATGTACATCCGCCATTACACATCCCCCTCTTCTGAAGGGCATCATGATAAGATATCAGTACTTTGTCTAATGTATAACAATAAGGTACACCGACATTACACAGCCCCCTCCCCTGATGTTTCCATAATATATCAGTACTTTGTCTAATGTATAACAATAAGGTACACCGACATTACACAGCCCCCTCCCCTGATGTTTCCATAATATATCAGTACTTTGTCTATTGTATAACAATAAGGTACACCGACATTACACAGCCCCCTCCCCTGATGTTTCCATAATATATCAGTACTTTGTGTATTGTATAACAATAAGGTACACCGACATTACACAGCCCCCTCCCCTGATGTTTCCATAATATATCAGTACTTTGTGTATTGTATAACAATAAGGTACACCGACATTACACAGCCCCCTCCCCTGATGTTTCCATAATATATCTGTAATTTGTATAACTCTTTTGGAATGTTAGATGTTTCGTCTTATTGTGTCTACTGCTCTGTGATGTTGTAACAGGTAAAGACAGCAAGGTGCATGTCTTTAGACTTCTGGATTTTGAGGGCGAATATAACGAACACACTGTTCGGACCAGACTAGACTGTCGTGACCACAGGCTTGACAGAACCAAGGGTAAGTAGTACGAGATATTTCATGTCATTTGTCAGATTGAGTGGTGTAGCAGCAGGTCCTAATGCAATTGTTGTCGGTTTTTTTCTTTTTTTATTTCTCCTTTTTTTTTTTTTTTTTTACATAACCCGTGTTAAGCGTTTGGACCTGTTCTTAGATAATCGCCATGGTATCGGTGCTCGGTTTGTAAAGTATTCTAACTTACATGAATGTTTGACGACAGGTTGCCATATTTACGCCTTAAGCAGACCTGGAACTAGCCACCTTCGTATGGTAGTAGCGGTTCAGAGACGTTTACTGTTATTCACGTGGAAACACTCCGCCGCCTGGTCTGCCTGGTGTCCAACTGTGGATTTCGAAATAGCAGATGGATTTAGCTTTGTACGGGTGTGTATAATACTGTCACTTATTGCAAATATTAATTCAGTTTTTTAATGTCGGAGCATACAGTCACTGACACCAATAGTAAGTTTTGTACGGATTGGTAGTATACTTCACTTGTGACAAAGATAGATCACCTTTCTAAGGGTCGGTAGTATTATGTCACTCATGATAAAGATATATTCATCTTTGTAGGGTTCAGTAGTATTTTGTCACTCATGACAAAGATATATTCACCTTTGTAATGGTCGGTAGTATAGTGTCACTTATGACAAAGATATATTCACCTTTGTAAGGGTCGGTAGTATTCTGTAACTTATGACAAAGATATATTCACCTTTGTAATGGTCGGTAATATTCACCTTTGTAAGGGTCGGTAGTATTCTGTAACTTATGACAAAGATATATTCACCTTTGTAATGGTCGGTAATATTCACCTTTGTAAGGGTCGGTAATAAACTGTCACTTATGACAAAAATATATTCACCTTTGTAAGGGTCGGTAGTATTCTGTAACTTATGACAAAGATAGATTCAACTTTGCAAGGGTCGTTAGTATACTGCCACTCATGACGAAGATGAGCGTAGCTTTGTATGTGTCGATGGTATATTGTCTCTTTTCATTTCGTATGACATTTTATTATACTACTCTTTACTTTTTAAGTTATGCTGGTCGAGTCTTGTATATAAAAATGTCCTTTGTAATGAATACCCTGATATGTAAGGAGCATTGTGAAATATGCACTAGTATTGCTTGCAATCCTCCCTTCTCACATAGGAACTACACACGGATGACCTGCCAACGATAATCACTCTGATAGACGGAAATAAGGAAGACAACCAGATATGTGTGGGTTATAAAAATCATTTTGACCTGATCAATGAAAAGAATGGTGATACGTTGCAGTTGTACCATGTCGAAGCAAATAAGGTAACACATTAGTTCCTTGTGTACAAAGGCCGTTATATTATGTACTACCAAATAAGGTAGCACATTAGTTCCTTGTGTACAAAGCCCGTTAGATTCTGTACTACCAAACAAGGTAACACATCAGTTCCTTGTGTACAAAGGTCGTTAGATTATGTACTACCAAATAAGGTAACACATAATTTCCTTCTGTACAAAGGCCGGTAGATTATGTACTACCAAATAAGGTAAAACATCAGTTCCTTGTTTACAAAGCCCGTTAGATTCTGTACTACCAAATAAGGTAACACATCAGTTCCTTTTGTACATAGCACGTTAGATTATGTTCTACCAAATAAGGTAACAAGTCATTTCTTTCTGTACAAAGCCCGTTAGATAATGTACTACCAAATAAGGTAAAACATCAGTTCCTTGTTTACAAAGCACGTTAGATTATGTACTACCAAATAAGGTAACACATCAGTTCCTTGTGTACAAAGGTCGTTAGATTATGTACTACCAAATAAGGTAACACATAATTTCCCTTGTGTACATAACCCGTTAGATAATGTACTACCAAATAAGGAAACACATAATTCCCTTCTGTACAAAGCCCGTTGTACTATCAAATAAGGTTACACATAATTTCCTTCTGTACAAAGGCCGGTAGATTCTGTACTACCAAATAAGGTAACACATCAGTTCCTTTTGTACATAGCACGTTAGATTATGTTCTGCCAAATAAGGTAACAAGCCATTTCTTTCTGTACAAAGCCCGTTGTACTACCAAATAAGGTAACACATAATTTCCCTTGTGTACAAAGCCCGTTGTACTATCAAATAAGGTAACACATAATTTCCCTTGTGTACAAACCCGTTAGATGATGTACTACCAAATAAGGTAACACATGAGTTCCTTGTGTACATAACCCGTTAGATTATGTACTACCAAAAAAGGTAACACATCAGTTCCTTGTGTACAAAGCCCGTAAGATAATGTACTACCAAATAAGGTAACACATAATTTCCCTTGTGTACAAAGCCCGTTAGATTAGGTACTACCAAATGCAGCTTCAAAGTCGTATTTCGGTAAATTGTGGCAATGTGTGATATAATAAAACCATGACTTTATAGTGCATTTTTTCTCCCTTTTTTCCTTTCGCTAATTTTGATTAAGCGAAAATTTGATTAGAGGAGGAATGCATGGTTGTCACATACGTGAACGATATATACATATATACATTTAACAAAATTTTTCCATAGGTAAAACTGGTATCAGCTCTTGATATATACGAGGATGAGGAGGCGGAACTGCTGCTGTGTTACAATCGTAAGTGTGGAGTCGCTTACAGAGACTAATATTATACATGAACATTAACTAAATCTGGTTAAATGAGAAACTGTCTGTATTATGTAGTAATAATGTGTGTTATCCTAGCTATCAAGAATTTTGTATGTCTTTACTTACCTGATCCGAGTGGCAAATTAATTTCGTTGTTGTCCGTGGTGCGGGACCAAATAAGTAAACTAGATTCTCATCATTTAAATCGCTACTTGTTCTAAATGACTGAATTGATTTTGATGAAATTTTATCTGAGGTATTATTTGGCAAAGATCCATTTTGTACAAATGGGATGTTTGGATCTCTCGGGGCCGACAGGGGCTGGGCCAAAGGGGGAAATATAGAAACGTAGACAAATCCTTTAGATCACTTCTTGTCCTGAACATAGCATTTGAAGATATACTTTTTGTATAAAAAGAAAGTTTAGTTATCCTGAGGCCAGAGGGGCGATGCAAATTGCGACAAAAAACGTAATTCATCTAAACCGCTGTTAGCTATGAACGACTGAATGGATTTTTTATGAAATTTACCCTTGAGCATTATTGACCGAAGGAGATTCAATACTGTATACATGAGAAATGTTGCTTCTCTGAGGCCTCACTGGGGGGACCAATAGGGAAAATATAGCAAAATATTTTTCAAAATCTTTCCAATCTAAGAATGACAGGATTTAGTCAACGCTTGGTTTGATCCATTGTTGATAGAGACAACCCAAACAATTATGTTATATAGCTTATATCAGAGTATTTTGCTATGATTACTGAAATACCGTGGTGAGCGGTGCAAGTCCTCGGGGCCTCTTGTTTTAATTACTTGCATACACTGCCATTGTACTCGCCTTACCTCTAGTACTGTATCCGTCAGTATATGGTCTGTTTTATAAAATGTAGTCACTTTTGTAACGTATAGCGGCATAATTGACTTTTGTATAGCTCGTTGTAAGTTATCTGATATCACATGTCATCTTAGATTTCATATCCCATGACATTATCTAGGTTAGGTGTTATATCCCGTGCAACCTTTTTTCTGGCATCTCATGCTATCATTCATCTGTTATTTCTTGTCGTCAAACGTCTGGTAACCCATGTTATCACTTGTCTTGATTCCCAAGTATTCCTACGTCTGGTATCACATTTCACCAATGATCTGTTATGCCATGTCACCAACGGTCTGGTTTACCACAGGTCTGGTAAATCATGTCATCATACGTCTGGTATACCGTGTCATCATACGTCTGGTATAGCATGTCATCATACGTCTGGTATACCATGTCATCAAACGGCTGGTATACCATATCATCATACGTCTGGTATACCGAGTCAACATACATCTGATATACCGTGCTATCATACGTCTGCTATACCATGTCATCAAACGTCTGGTATACCATATCATCATACGTCTGGTATACCGAGTCAACATACGTCTGGTATAACATGTCATCATTCGTCTGATATACCGTGTCATCATACATCTGGTATACCATGTCATCATACGTCTGGTATACCATGTCATCATACGTCTGGTATACCGCGTCATCATACATCTGGTATACCGCGTCATCATACATCTGGTATACAATGTCATCATACGTCTGGTATACCGTGTCATCATACGTGTGGTATACCATGTCATCATACGTCTGGTATACCATGTCATCATACGTCTGGTATACCGCGTCATCATACATCTGGTATACAATGTCATCATACGTCTGGTATACCGTGTCATCATACGTCTGGTATACCATGTCATCATACGTCTGGTATACCATGTCATCATACGTCTGATATAACGTGTCATCATACGTCTTGTATACCGTGTCATCATACATCTGATATACCGTGCTATCATACGCCTGGTATACCATGTCATCAAACGTCTGGTATACCATATCATCATACGTCTGGTATACCTTGTCATCATGCGTCTGGTATACGTGTCATCATACGTCTGGTATACCGTGTCATCATACGTCTGATATACCTTGTCATCATACGTCTGGTATACCGTGTCATCATACGTCTGTTATACCATGTCATCATACGTCTGGTATACCATGTCATCATACGTCTGGTATACCGTGTCATCATACGTCTGGTATTCCGTGTCATCATACGTCTGGTATAGCATGCCATCATACGTCTTGTATACCATCTCATCATACGTCTGGTATACCATCTCATCATACGTCTTGTATACCGTGTTATCATAAATCTTGTATACCGTGTCATCATACGTCTGGTATAACATGTCATCATTCGACTGGTATAACATGTCATCATACGTCTGGTATACCGTGTCATCATACGTCTGGTATACCGTGTCATCATTCGTCTGGTATAACATGTCATCATACGTCTGGTATACCGTGTCATCATACGTCTGATATACCATGTCATCATACGTCTGGTAAACCGCGTCATCATACGTCTGATATACCTTGTCATCATACGTCTGGTATAACGTCATCATACGTCTTGTATACCGTGTCATCATAAATCTGGTATACCATGTCATCATCTTTTTCCTGGTATAACATGTCATCATACGTCTTGTATACCGTGTCATCATACGTCTGATATACCGTGTCATCATAAATCTGGTATACGATGTCATCATACGTCTGGTATACCATGTCATCATACGTCTGGTATACCGTGTCATCATACGTCTGGTGTACCATATCATCATACGTCTGGTATACCGTGTCATCATACGTCTGGTATACCGTGTCATCATACGTCTGGTATAACATGTCATCATACGTCTTGTATACCGTTTTATCATAAATCTGGTATACCATGTCATCATACGTCTGATATACCGTGTCATCATACGTCTGGTATACCGTGTCATCATAAATCTGGTATACCATGTCATCATACGTCTGACATACCATGTCATCATACGTCTGATATACCTTGTCATCATACGTATGATATACCATGTCATCATACGTCTGGTATACCATGTCATCAGACGTCTGATATACCATGTCATCATACGTCTGGTATACCATGTCATCATACGTCTGGTATACCATGTCATCATACGTCTGGTATAACATGTCATCATACGTCTGGTATAACATGTCATCATACGTCTGGTATACCATGTCATCATACGTCTGATATAACGTGTCACCATACGTCTGGTATACCATGTCATCATACGTCTGGTATACCATGTCATCATACGTCTGGTATACCATGTCATCATACGTCTGGTATACCATGTCATCATACGTCTGGTATACCATGTCAACATACGTCTGGTATACCGTGTCACCATACATCTGATATACCGTGCTATCATACGTCTGGTATACCATGTCATCAAACGTCTGGTATACCATATCATCATACGTCTGATATACCATGTCATCAAACGTCTGGTATACCATATCATCATACGCCTGGTATACCATGTCATCAAACGTCTGGTATACCATATCATCATACGTCTGGTATACCTTGTCATCATGCGTGTGGTATACGTGTCATCATACGTCTGGTATACCTTGTCATCATGCGTGTGTTATACCATATCATCATACGTCTGGTATACCTTGTCATCATGCGTGTGGTATACGTGTCATCATACGTCTGGTATACCATGTCATCAAACGTCTGGTATACCATATCATCATACGTCTGGTATACCTTGTCATCATGCGTGTGGTATACGTGTCATCATACGTCTGGTATACCATGTCATCATACATCTGATATACCGTGTCATCATACGTCTAGTATACTATGCCATCATACTTCTGATATACCATATCATCATACGTCTTGTATACCACGTCATCATAAGTCTAGTATACCGTGTCATCGTACGTCTGGTATAACATGTCGTCATACGTCTGATATACCATATCATCATACGTCTGGTATACCATACCATCATACGTCTGGTATACCATGTCACCATACGTCTGGTATACTGTGTCATCATACGTCTGGTATAACATGTCATCATACGTCTGGTATACCATGTCATCATACGTCTGGTATACCGTGTCATCATACGTCTGGTATACCATGTCATCATACGTCTGGTATACCGTGTCATCATACGTCTGGTATACCATGTCATCATACGTCTGATATACCGTGTCATCATACGTCTGGTATAACATGTCATCATACGTCTTGTATACCGTGTTATCATAAATCTGGTATACCATGTCATCATACGTCTGGTATACCGTGTCATCATACGTCTGGTATAACATGTCATCATACGTCTTGTATACCGTGTTATCATAAATCTGGTATACCATGTCATCATCTTTTTCCTGGTATACCATGTCATCATACGTCTTGTATACCGTGTCATCATACGTCTAATATACCGTGTCATCATCAATCTGGTATACGTTGTCATCATACGTCTGATATACCATGTCATCATACGTCTGGTATAACATGTCATCATACGTCTGATATACCATGTCATCAGACGTCTGATATACCATGTCATCAAACGCCTGGTATACCATGTCATCATACGTCTGGTATACCGTGTCATCATACGTCTGATATACAAAATGTACCTTGTCATCATACGTCTGGTATATCGTGTCATCATACGTCTGGTATACCTTGTCATCATACGTCTGGTATAACATGTCATCATACGTCTGATATACCATGTCATCATACCTCTGATATACCGTGTCATTAAACGTCTGGGAAACCATGTCATCATACGTCTTGTATACCGTGTCATCATACGTCTGGTATAACGTCATCATTCGTCTGGTATACCGTGTCATCATACGTCTGGTATACATGTCATCATACGTCTGGTATACCTTTGTCATCACACGTCTGGTATACCGTGTCATCATACGTCTGGTATACCATGTCATCATACGTCTTGTATACCGTGTCATCATAAATCTTGTATACCATGTCATCATACGTCTGATATACCATGTCATCATACGTCTGGTATACCGTGTCATCATCAATCTGGTATACCTTGTCATCATACGTCTGGTGTACCATGTCATCATACGTCTCGTATACCGTGTCATCATCAATTGGTATACCATGTCATCATACGTCTGGTATAACATGTCACCATACGTCTTGTATACCGTGTCATTATAAATCTGGTATACCATGTCATCATAGTCTCATATACCATGTCATTAAACGTCTGGTATACCGTGTCATCATACGTCTGGTATACCATGTCTTGATACGTCTGGTATACCGTGTCATCATACGTCTGGTATACCGTGTCATCATACGTCTGATATACCATATCATCATACGTCTGGTATAACATGTCATCATACGTCTGGTATACCGTGTCATCATACGTCTGGTATAACATGTCATCATTCGTCTGGTATACCGTGTCATCATACGTCTGGTATACCATGTCATCACACGTCTGGTATACCGTGTCATCATACGTCTGGTATAACATGTCATCATACGTCTGGTATACCGTGTCATCATACGTCTGGTATACCGTGTCATCATACGTCTGGTATAGCATGTCATCATACGTCTGGTATACCGTGTCATCATACGTCTGGTATATCGTGTCATCATACGTCTGGTATACCTTGTCATCATACGTCTGATATACCATGTCTTCATAAGTCTGGTATACCGTGTCAACATACGTCTGGTAAAACATGTCATCATTCGTCTGGTATACCGTGTCATCATACGTCTGGTATAACATGTCATCATACGTCTGGTATACCGTGTCATCATACGTCTGGTATACCGTGTCATCATACGTCTGGTATAACATGTCATCATACGTTTGGTATACCATGTCATCATACATCTGGTATACCATGTCATCATACGTCTGGGAAACCATGTCATCATACGTCTGATATACCATATCATCATACGTCTGGTATATCGTGTCATCATACGTCTGGTATGCCGTGTCATCATACCTCTGGTATACCATGTCATCATTCCTCTGGTATACCGTGTCATCATTCGTCTGGTATACCATGTCATCATACGTCTGGTATAACATGTCATCATACGTCTGGTATACCGTGTCATCATACGTCTGGTATACCATGTCATCATACGTCTGGTATACCGTGTCATCATACCTCTGATATACCGTGTCATTAAACGTCTGGGAAACCATGTCATCATACCTCTGATATACCATGTCATGAAACGTCTGATATACCATGTCATCATACGTCTGGTATACCGTGTCATCATACGTCTGGTATAACATGTCATCATACGTCTGGTATACCGTGTCATCATACGTCTGGTATACCGTGTCATCATATGTCTGATATACCATATCATCATACGTCTGGTATAACATGTCATGATACGTCTGGTATACCGTGTCATCATACGTCTGGTATAACATGTCATCATTCGTCTGGTATACCGTGTCATCATACGTCTGGTATACCATGTCATCATACGTCTGGTATACCGTGTCATCATACGTCTGATATACCATATCATCATACGTCTGGTATACCGTGTCATCATACGTCTGGTATACCGTGTCATCATACGTCTGGTATACCGTGTCATTAAACGTCTGGTATACCGTGTCATCATACGTCTGGTATAACATGTCATCATACGTCTGGTATACCGTGTCATCATACGTCTGGTATACCGTGTCATCATACGTCTGATATACCATATCATCATACGTCTGGTATAACATGTCATCATACGTCTGGTATACCATGTCATCATACGTCTGGTATAACATGTCATCATTCGTCTGGTATACCGTGTCATCATACGTCTGGTATACCATGTCATCATACGTCTGGTATACCTTGTCATCATACGTCTGATATACCTTGTCATCATACGTCTGGTATACCGTGTCATCATACATCTGGTATACAATGTCATCATACGTCTGGTATACCGTGTCATCATACGTCTGGTATAACATGTCATCATACGTCTGGTATACCGTGTCATCATACGTCTGGTATAACATGTCATCATACGTCTGGTATACCGTGTCATCATACGTCTGGTATAACATGTCATCATACGTCTTGTATACCGTGTCATCATACGTCTGGTATATCGTGTCATCATACGTCTGGTATACCGTGTCATCATACGTCTGGTATAGCATGTCATCATACGTTTGGTATACCGTGTCATCATGCGTCTGGTATGCCGTGTCATCATACGTCTGGTATACCATGTCATCATACGTCTGGTATACCATGTCATCATACGTCTGGTATACCGTGTCATCATTCGTCTGGTATACCATGTCATCATACGTCTGGTATACCATGTCATCATACGTCTGGTATACCATGTCATCATACGTCTGGTATACCATGTCATCATACGTCTGGTATACCATGTCATTATACGTCTGGTATACCATGTCATCATACCTCTGATATACCTTGTCATCATATGTCTGGTATACCGTGTCATCATACGTCTGGTATACCATGTTATCATAGTCTGATATACCATGTCATTAAACGTCTGGTATACCGTGTCATCATACGTCTGATATACCATGTCATCATACCTCTGATATACCGTGTCATCATACGTCTGATATACCATGTCATCATACCTCTGATATACCATGTCATCATACGTCTGGTATACCATGTCATCATACCTCTGATATACCATGTCATTAAACGTCTGGTATACCGTGTCATCATACGTCTGATATACCATGTCATCATACCTCTGATATACCGTGTCATCATACGTCTGATATACCATGTCATCATACCTCTGATAAACCATGTCATCATACGTCTGGTATACCGTGTCATCATACGTCTGGTATACCGTGTCATCATACGTCTGATATACCGTGTCATCATTTATCTGATATCGCATTTTTTATTTCAATAGAAACTTCTGTTCTATTTTTGTATAGATGTGAGCCATTTTCAAAAGTTAAGTGAAGAAACGTCACACGATTTCGACTTTCACTGGAACAGCGAACCGCAGGCAATCGGTAAGTACACTGTAAAGTGTGGTTACCGTAACTATTCTTGCAGACCAAGTCTCTTATATCGCACTGTATCTCAATACTACGCTAATGTAACCATGTAATCATTACATTGTTTGGAGAACAGTACCCATCATATTATCTATATGTACCAGTAATATAATGTATATTTATAATTATACCAGTACCAGTATAAGAGTGAGCATCCTATTATATATATGTACCAGTATGAGAGTGAGCATCCTATTATATATATGTACCAGTATAAGAGTGAGCATCCTATTATATATATGTACCAGTATGAGAGTGAGCATCCTATTATATATATGTACCGGCATTGGAGTCATTATCCTATTATATATATGTATCAGTATTAGAGTGAGTATCCTATTGTATATATGTATCAGTATTAGAGTGAGTATCCTATTATATATATGTATCAGTATTAGAGTGAGTATCCTATTATATATATGTACCGGTATAAGAGTGAGTATCCTATTATATATATCTACAAGTATTAGAGTGAGCATCCTATTACATATATGTACCAGTATAAGAGTGTGTATCCTAATATATATATGTACCAGTATAAGAGTGAGTATCCTATTATATATATGTATCAGTATTAGAGTGATTATCCTATTATATATATGTACCAGTATAAGAGTGAGCATCATATTATATATATGTACCGGCATTAGAGTGAGTATCCTATTATATATATGTACCATATAATGTATGGTTTGACTGAGCATCACTTTACTAATATTTCAACATCATCACCTGTTCTTAAGTTGCCCCAGACAGCACAACCGTATGCTCCCCACTCCTTAACTAATATTCCCATCACTAAGCAAGATGTAATGGACCAACTTAGCATTCTCAATGTAAACAAACCACCTGGCCCTGATGGTATTGTTCCTAAAATTGTAAAAAAAAAGCTTAGTAACTCTCTTAGTTTACCTCTAAGTATTCTTTTCAACAAAACCCTAGAATCAGCAGTACTGCCATATGGTTTGAAACAATCAAACATAGATGCTATATATAAAGGAAGTGGGTCATCTAATGATGTTTTATACTATAGGCCAGTATCTATAACTTCATGTTTCAGTAAAATAATGGAAAAAATTATATTTAGATATCTTTTTAACTATTTAATTGAAAATTTAATCTTAACAAAGCATCAGTCTGATTTTATACCAGAAGATTTCACAGTTAATCAATTGTTGTTTATTTGTAATGATATATCTAGTAATATGGACAAGGGAAAGAGCTCAGGTTTATTTTCTGTGATGTAAGTAAAGCATTTGACAGAGTCTGGCATGAAGGTCTTATACAGTAGCTTAAAATGTATGGAATTGATGAGAGTTTACTTTTATGGATTCAAAATTATCACTCAGACAGAATACAAAGAGTCTCTACCGAAGGTTATCACTCACAATTCAAAGTTGTAAATGCAGGGATCAGTTTTTGGACCTCTTCTTGTTCTCTTCTATATAAAAGACATTACTGATAGTGTTTCAACTAATATTAAACTTTTTGTAGATGATACGTCTTTGTATGTAATAATAGATGATAATTCAGCACAAGCAGCACAAGCTCTAGCAGATGATCTCTCTAATATTGGTGAATGGGCAGGTATTGGGGACATTAAATTTAACCCTAACAAAACTAAATCAGTAATCGTTTCAAGGAAACACAACAAAAATCACCCTCCAAAAACGTTCCAAAATAGATAACAATTACAGACACAGCAGTTCACAAATATCTTGGACTTACACTTCAAGATGACACAACATGGAAAGAACACATCCTTGATATATATAATAATATAGAAAAGCATACAGTTGATTAAATATTCTTCAATACATAAAATTTAAGTCTTTAATCAAAATATACACAGCATTTATAAGACCAATTTAAGAATATGCAGACATAATCTGGGATAACTACACACACCAATCAAAACAATTATTATAATCTGTTCAGTTAGAAGCAACCAGAATCATTACAGAACTCAGATCAGGAACATCACACACTAAACCATATGAAGAAATTGGCTGGGAATCTCTGTCAGATAGAGGAAATAAACACAAACACATAATGATATACAAAATACTTCATGGGCCGTCACCCCAATATTTGCAAGATATCCTTATTCCTTTTATTAACAACCAAAATGATAACCCGTATTCCCTAAGACAATCACGACTATTCAATCCTCCTCTATGCAGAACTAACAATTACTTTGACAGTTTCTTCCCTCAAATGTGCCGCACAACTAACAATGCTAATCCTGACCTCTTCAACTCCTCTTCTCTATCAGCTTTTAAATGCAAACTTAATAATGAAATTAATGATGAATGTGACTCACTGCAAATGTTCGAATTCAAAGGAAATAGAAAGGCCAGTATCATCATCTCCCAGCTTAGAAATTCATGTAGCAATTTAAGTTAAGATTTATTTAATGATCATTTATTAAACTCTCCCACCTGTGTCTGTGGTATTGAAAATAAAAAAACTGCTTCACATTATTTCTGTGAATGTCCTAGGTATAATCATATTAGATAACACTTTCTTGCAATGCTGCCCTGACTGTGATAAGCTTGTAAATATACAAATATTAACTGATGTTCAATTGTTCACTGGTAAATCGAGACGCTTTAATCTCTATATGCTTTAAATATATAAGCCATGCTATTATATATTATGATATTATATTGTATTGTACTGTGTTACATTATATTTAACTTATATTTTGATAAAATATGGGTTATAAATAATATAATATAGTATAATATAGTAATTTATACATTCATTTTTGTTACATTTTCTAACTCAAAAAAGTATACATGTCCTGAAAGATCCCTCCATCTTCATTGGTCACATGTGCCATCAGTTGAGTATGCTAAGTCTGTTGTATATATGTTAAGTATAGCGTCTGTTAAACATTTTGAGTGATAGTAATTTTTTCTGACAATTTATAGTATAATAGCTAACGTTGATATATATAATTTTCGCTTAATTATTGACAGGCACGATCTGTGCATACATGCACATGGACTTTTGGTCAATGCCTGTCAATGACTAATTCTTATGGATATAGTTCATATTAAATATTTTATTATCAAGTATTATGTATACATGTATATATAATCAAATGTATGAATGATGTATGAAGGATTATGTTTGAGCTACCTCCCTTAAATGTTAGTAATGCATGTATTTTTTTCATTTCATAGTAAATTTATATATCTAATTTTATATCTATGCAATCCGATTGCCACCATAGGAGAGAATTTATATAGGTTTGGCATATTATTTAATCCTTTTGACTAATACCATCAAATGTCAATACAATTTGTTGAAATGAAAACAAGAGTGAGCATCATACTATATATATATGTAACAATGTGATAGGAACTTCCGGTGACGTCACCACGTGCAATGGACGTTTTCCAAAAACGAGCGCAGTAACTTTCTCTGAAAACACAATTTTAGACATACCCATCGAACTTTTGTAGGATGTTATAGGGGATTATTGCATTGGAGATCACTTAGCGAGTCATGGGGGTGAGTGTCACAACATGGAGAGTCAGAATTGGAACATTTTGTGGGGGTGAACGCAATTCTAAATGTACCGCCAATGGCGCCATTGGAGGCTTCACTGTGAGTTCGTCCCAGCCCAAGACTAGTGATACTGACAGCTCTACTGCTGGTGACGTTTGGATGTATTGAGACTAATCCTGGCCCAGCTCCAGGTGCAAAAAAATACGAACGACAACATGAGACAAACTAGATTAGCTTCTTTCACAGAAAAACAAGACAAGGGAAATAACTCCGATGAGTCTGAAGTGATGAGAACTCTTCTTGATATGAAAGCAGAAATGGTCAGCTTCATGGCGGAGATTCGTGATGGATTGTTCGAGGTACGGGACAAAATAGAAAAGGTAGAGCGGAAACTGGAAGAAAGAATAGACAATTTAGAGCTAGAGACAAACGAACTTAACACTGAAGTAAATAATATTGCCCAAAAAACATATGAACTCGAAAAAGAAACCAAAAGACGCAATATTATGGTGTTTGGTGTTCCTGAAAAAGACGGGTTTGAAACATTCGAAGAAACGAAACAGAAGGTAAAAACATTGTTTGCTGATAAAATGGATCTCTGTGAAAGTGTTGTTGAGGGACTAGAGTTTGACCACGTGCAACGTGTTGGTCGTAAAGCAAGTAGACCCCGACCCATTCGTGTTCAATTTCTCAAATTCTCCGACAAACTCACGATCCTAAAAGCAAAAACGAAACTGGATAAAAATGGTCAGATTAGAATTAATGAAGATTTCCCATTCCAAGTAAAGGAGGAGAGGAGGAAGTTGAGCCCGTTTTTTGCAGAAGCCAGAGAGAAAGGATCTAAAGTAGCAATGCGCTATGACAAGCTATTGATTGATGGGAAACTATACAGGTACAGCAGGGATTCGGACAACATTGTGCCAGTACAACGGTCAAATGTGCAGGATAAATAGCGGGGAGGCCAAGGTCCACAGTGTGTAAATAGTGCAGTACCAGCTACTTTTAACTCGGATACAAACTGTTTGAAATGTATTGTGTGGAATATTGAAGGTTTATTATATAAACTCAAACATCATTTTCATGAATTAAATGAAGTGGTAAAAGATACAGATATCTTTGCATTCACTGAAACATTTCAAAAGAAACCTAAGGAACTTAACAATGCCTTTAAGGGGTGTATTGCTTTTGAAAATATGAGAAAACTTAATCTGAATAAAGCATCTGGAGGTGTGGCTGTATTTATCAAATCCGAACTTGAACCATTTGTGACGCAAATAAAGCCTGAGAAATATGATGAAATGATATGGTTAAAGATCGACTTAAACAGAACTGGTGCAACTTCGAACATTATTATTGGGTTTGTTTATTTACCACCTGAAGGTTCAGTGTTCTATTATGATAAACAAAGTGATAGTGGTATAACAATGCTTGAAACTGCCATTAACGATATGAAGAGTGAATTTAGTGGTTATGATGTTGTAGTAGCTGGTGACTTAAATGCCAGATCAGGTACCCTAAGAGACTTTATTATTGATGATGATACAGACTATATTCCTGGTCTAGAGTATGCATATACAGACACACAAAATGTGCGTACAATCCGTAACAATACTGACTCACATCTAAATAACTTTGGGTATGAACTAGTTGAAATGTGTGCTGTACATAATATGTTGATCGCAAATGGGAGAATCCCTCCTGACAACGAAGGAAATCTTACATATATCAGTGGCACGAGTGGTAGTCAGATAGATTATGTGCTTGCGGATGGGTCATTGTTTAGGCATATTGAAAAATTAGATGTATTGTCTTGTGACATTTCTAAGCACTTCCCTGTATGTTTTGAGATAAAAATTGCAGACAGTCCTCTAGATAATGACCCATCTACAGACACTGGTAGTACTGTATACAACAAATTTAAGTGGAAACCTGAAAATTCAATTACCTTCTCATTAGAAGTAAATAGCGATGAATTTAAAGAGAGGTTTAACAGTGTATTGCTAGGCAATGATACAGATGTAGATACCCTGACTTGTGAAATCACCGAATTACTTTGGGATGTGGGTACTAAAGCCAAAATGAAATGTTCGAAGGTTAAGCCTACTGTCCGAAATGCCTTGTGGTTCGACAAAGAGTGCGAGGAATTAAAACATAGAAAGTGTACACTTTTAAATGACTTTCGAAAGACTAATAGTCCGGAATTCCTTGAAAAGTACATCAATGCCAAAAAATCATATCAATCTATGTGCCAGAGTAAACGCAAAGACTACAATGCAACACTTGAAAGTGAGCTTATAACATCTGCGAGTAACAAAAACTCTTGTGTTTTCTGGAATAAAATAAAGTGTATTCTCAAACGAGGGAACTTTGTCACTAACAATATCAACCCAAGTGATTGGAGAAATTATTTTAAAGATCTTCTGAATCCAGTAGGTCAATCTGTTGAAGATGAATTCACCACGAGTGTGTCAGACTTTCTATGTGAGCATAATCAACACTGTGAGACGTGTGTTGCCTCCAACTTAAATTCACCACTTAATGACAATATAACGGATGGTGAAGTAACGGCCGCAGTCAGAAGTCTGAAAAACAGTAAATCACCCGGTGAGGATGCCATTCCTGGAGCATTATACAAAAGAACTCTACATATAGGTATGAGCAAATTACTTTGTAAACTTTTCAATCTTATCCTTAGTAATGGCAAAGTCCCAAAAGCTTGGTACACAGGTATCATTATTCCGTTATTTAAAAAAGGCGATGTCAATAACACTGGCAACTACAGAGGAATATCATTATTATCAGTGATGAGTAAAATATTTACAAAAATTGTATGTGCACGTCTAACTAACTGGACAGCAAGGAACAATATTCTACCGGAAGAGCAGGCCGGTTTCCGCAAAGGTTACTCAACAGTGGACCAAATATTCAATCTACAATCTTTAGTACAGAAATACCTTTCTAAAAAAGGAAATAAGTTTTATTGTGCATTTGTAGATTTTGCCAAAGCATTTGACTGTGTCGACCAAAATAAATTATTCTATGCAATGATACACAACAATCTACATGGACGGATATTATCTGTGCTACATGACATGTACTCGAATGTTAAGGCTGAAGTTAAACTGTCTGACGGCTCGTTATCACATCCATTTGATTGTAGTTCTGGAGTGAGGCAAGGATGTATTTTAAGTCCACTACTATTTGCCATTTATATTAACGAACTTTCACACATGCTAAATGAGGAATTTGAGTATCGTACAGGGATCTGTGTATCAGATGTGTTCCGAAACTTAACCCACCTGCTATTCGCAGATGACTTAGTACTGATAAGTGATACGGTTATTGGTCTACAGAGAAAACTTGACATTCTGGCAAAATACTGCAAGAAGTGGAATATGAAGGTCAACTTGGATAAAACCAATGTGATTGTGTTTAAAAATGGTGGACATCTCTCAGCATCTGAAAAGTGGTTTTATAATGGTAACACCATCACAAATGTTAGTTACTATAAATATCTAGGGCTTCTCTTCTCGTGTCGTCTGAAATGGAGTAAAGCATGTAAAACGCTTGCCCAACAAGCGTCCAAGGCATTAAATATGGTAAAAAGTTGTCTCGTGAAACTTGGTAGAAGAGATCCCAAGGTGGCATTCAAACTATTTGATTCCATGATTTCTCCGATCCTATTCTATGGAGCTGAAATATGGGGAACTGAATACCAAAAGGACATAGAAGCTGTCCATCAAAGATTCTGTAAATGGATCCTATGTACTGGTATCAACACCAATAATAATATAGCCATTGGAGAGTGTGGACGTCACGAGTTGTGTGTGAAGTACATGTGTAAACCTATTAAGTACTTATTGCGTCTATTCAAAATGGACCAAAATCGTCTCCCTAAACAATGTTATATGATGCTCCACAACCTGGATCAACATGGGAAAACTACATGGTGCACCAAAATCAAACACCTCCTTTTTAGCAATGGTTTTGGATTAGTGTGGCAATTCCAATATGTAGGTGATGTCAAAACATTTATGGAGTTGTTCAGGCGTCGACTCTGTGACATCAATTTACAAAAATGGTCAGAATACATTCATAACTCGTCAAAGTGTGATTTTTACTGCAAAATCAAACCATATATTATGACAGAGCAATATTTAAGTAACATGTCGTTCACCTTAAGGTATGCCCTTGCCAATCTTCGCTGCTCCACACACAGACTAGAAATTGATCTAGGTAGGAAAATAGGCATTCCACGTGAGGAGAGGCTGTGCAAAATCTGTAATTCTAAGGAGGTGGAGGATGAACTTCATTTTATGTTGAAGTGCCCAATACTGAGGATATACGAGTTGCATTCATTCCCCGTTGGTGCTATGTAAACCCTTCCCTAGGTAACTTGGTGAAATTACTCGGGTCAGATGATAACTTAATATTGAGAAATGTTGCAATCTTTATTAAGAAGGCAAATGATGTAAAATATGAAATATTAACCATGACATAATAGTCCTCAGACATTATGCCAGTAAAATAACTAATTCTGGAATTACTCATGATCAATTACAACAAACATTTAACTTAATATGACATTTTAAGAGACAGAAGTCAATATCCATTTGTGAAACCAGAATAGTCTATAGATAGCATGAATTAACTGAAGTACAGTGTAATTCCAAGATGAAATGAAATATTGAGCATTGGAAAATGTAATTATATCATATTACAATTGTATATATATTTTATGTGATGTCAAAAATGTATTGTATATTGAAATGGTACTGTGGGCTGGAGGCCTGTAATGTGCAAATAAAACCATTATTATTATTATTATTATTACAAGCCAACCGGTTATAAGTATTTATATATTAAAGTATTTAAAATGCTGAAGTATCCATCCACGTAAATATGGTATATCATATACACGTCTCTTCCAGAAGGTAGAAAGTTGTAGTTATCCAAACCAGAGACATATTCTGTATATATGTCTCTGTCCAAACGAATCAGTCGTGGATACATTTATTATGAAGTGTTTACAAAGGGATACGATAGTAACGTGACCCTGGGGTCAGGGTCTGTTAAGAGTAGCCAGATCACACCTGCAGACCAGTCAATTTGAAAAAAATATGCACCCTGTACATGAGAAGTACAAATATACTTGATAGAACTATCCCGTGAAGTAATTCGACTATGGTTGAGAAGATGAATTATTTATATGAACATATCCGTAAACTGAAAAACGAAAGTAACGGTTAGATCTTGCCCAACTACATATAGATTACGATACGATAGCTATGAATTAAATCAGTGTTACTTTCCATTGTAATTTAGCACAATGGTGTCTCAAAAATTGTGAAAATAATCCGGTAATATTCAATGGTCTTCTGTTTTTATTATCGTCGTGTTTTCTGGATCACGTTCTAATAACCGACGCTACGAAATGTCATACAGCTAATGGACCGAAGTGTTATCCACTCCAAACCTCCACTTATCGACTATAGATGCCTGATTCTATAGCATGTGGCCTTCCTACGTCATCAAATTCATTTCCCGCGAAATTACTGGGAAATCTAAAACAATTCTTAAATGAAATGAAGCGAAAGAAATAGAAAACGTCTAAATAAAAGCATCGTGATCAGTATTGAGTACAACGTTAAAGTTCATTGTAAATAATTGCTACTATTTGCTAACCTAAAGCATAAGTAATTTAAATCAAATTATTTTAAAATCCATATTTCGTTTCTATTATAATCTTAAAATTTGTATCACAAGATCACTTAGAAGCTTTGCAGTACTTACTCTTCCAAACGCACAGATGTTTTGATTTTAACAAAGATGGCGACCTGAAGCTGCGAGGCGGTTTGGATTGGAATTAAATTGCGTATATTTCGGCAAGTAAACATCGTACAATGTTCCCGTATGATCAGATCATCTAATTTTGTCATTATGTATTCAGAACAGTTGTTGTTTAGTCGCTACGGTCATTAACATAAAAATTCGGATTATTATATAAATACTTATTTAATTATTATTATAACAATGTGATAATGTGTGGTTTGAGAACGAACAGTAAAGTTCATACTACCGATGTTTACAAATATAAATATATTGTTTAAGAACACTTAGCTTGATACTATTCTGGTGTATCAATATAATAATGTAAAATATTAACTTCATACTGCTTGATAAACTGTATTGTATGTAAATATCATTGCATGTGGATAATTCGATTTTAGTTTAGGTATATTTGAGAGTATCAGGTTAAGTTTTTTGTTTTATAATCTGTAAATCAATGATTATGTTGAGTTTTTTTTACCAGGGTTAACTGTAAAAAATAGTTTTTTACTATTGGTAAACATCGTTAAGTAAATGACTTAATGATGTTAAGAATCATTATTAAAACAACTGATAATAAGAAGGAAACAGTTATAACATTGAATACTGGCATTAAAACGGAATTTAAAAAAAAACCACAAAACGAGGGCCAAATAATAAAGATTTACCTTGGGACTTTTGCCTAAGTTCAAATAAGGTGGGACGAGGCGTTCCTGAAGGGTGTGCGTCTTCTATGTAAACGACAACACTCGCTAGGAACATATTGATCAAATTTTAGACAAATTCTCAAAATGAGAACTGTGATTGTAACAATGGAACCACTTGACATATACATAATCATCGAACTTATCTTATCTCCTATCTCACAAACCAATACACTATTTCATATCGAGATCAATACTTCTGACCTCATATCTCACAAACCAATACACTATTTCGTATCGAGATCAATACTTTATCATGTTCTTCAACAGCTTGCATCTCTCTATGTTGTCAATTTCCCAGTCGGTAGCCTGCATTCGTCACTCGAAATTAAATAATGGGAACATATCCTTGAATATCGAATTGACAGTGCCATTCAATCATCGTTGGTAGAAGATGCAGTACTGTTACTATGTAAAAAAAGGAAAATTACTACCTGGAAAGCCATCAAGCATAAGTCTTGCACCATTCATTAAATAACTTTAAACGGAAGTTGACAATTTGATATATGTTGATGATATTGTTATTTTGATTAGTTGACTTCCTAGGGGCTGGCAGAGGCACACTAAGAATACTTATGTATGTATTATCTGTGTAGGTGGATAGAGGCAGATTGGAAACATCAAACTTTATTAATATTGTTACTTGTTTTTTAGTCTTCATGCTTAAATGAAATGTTTATGCTTGTTACAGTTTGTGCCTTTCCTTATGTCATGGCTTTTACACAAGACACCATAGAAATTCGACTGATAATAAACGGTAACTTGGTTCACACCATGACCGTGCCTGACCTCAGACTGCTCACGTCAAAAGTACGTATCACATAAGCTAAAGCATGGCTTTGTACAGTAAAGCATATTACCATGGGAATTTTCGTGACAATGTTAAGCAAAATTTGCACTAAAACGTATTGTATCTTTTTATATTACAATTATAATGCACATTTGTAACTATCTGTTTGATTTGTTTTAATTGAGAATAGCTAGAATAACATGTAGGGAATTTGTTTTTGGATTATCATCTACGTATCCGGGGCATGTTTAACATTTATACTAGACATGGAAAATAAAATATTTGTAGTTTTTAACGACTGATTAGAGGATCTGATACGAAATCAATGTCGGATAATTACGTCGATATAGTCATTATGTATATAACTATATCTTATCCAGTGCGATATATACTTCGCTTCAACTGTCGGACCCGGAGTATCACCGACAGAGAAAACGAGAGGAGAAAAAGAAAGTGCCTCCTACTCACCACCTCCGTCTCCATCAGGTTAGTATTGATGATGGGCTGTTCTCGATATCCAGCTTCTATAATTGTTTAATATTTATTTTACTTATTATATTTACAATTATCTGCCGATGTTTATTTTTCTCTCTCTCTCTTTAAAACTTAGAGTGTTATCCATATCCAGCTTGAGTAAGTGTTGTTATCAATTAATGACCCGCCGAAATATTACTTAATAACTTACAGTGTTATCTTTATCACTAACAGTGTAATTCATACCTAGCTTATTTAAGTGTTTATTTATCAATGACCTGCCGATATATTACTTAATAACTTACAGTGTAATCCATATGGAGCTTTTACAGATGTTTATGAATCGATAACCCGTAGATATATTACTTAATAACATACAGTGCTATACATATGTAGCTTTTACAGATGTTTATAAATCAATGACCCGCAGTATATTACTTAATAACATACAGTGTTATACATATGTAGCTTTTACAGATGTTTATAAATCAATGACCCGCAGTATATTACTTAATAACATACAGTGTTATACATATCCAGCTGTAAGTATTTAGAAATCATTGGCGGCCGATATTTTACTCAATAGCTAGTTTTGTACATATCCAGCTTCTATAAGTGTTTATCAATCAATAATGTATTGAGTATGTTATGTGATGTATTATGTTATGTAATATATTAAGTATGTTATGTAATATATTTAGCATGTTATTAATATCATGTGATGTAGGGTGTGTTTTGTAATGACTTTGTGATGTATTGAGCATTTCATCAATATCCAGTGATGTAGGGTGTGTTTTAGAAAGACATAGTGTTGTAGACTTTGTTTTATAAAGACTTTGTGTATTGATTACTTTATAAATACCAAGTTATGTAGAGAGTTATTAATAAATAGCGAAGGACACTGCAGATTAAATGTAAATATGTATTTAAATCTTTGATAATATAACAATACAAATACAACACTTCGGCAACATATGGATAGAACTCTAGCCAGTATGGGCGTGGCCAAATGACCGACTTTGAAAGATTCCTTCTGATAGGTCAGTCCGCTATAGTTTAACGTCACTGGCGAAGATCACAGAGTACTTTACATCGTATTTGTAGCCATGTATATCAGTGTTTTTTGCAATATATTCTAACAGTAAACATGTTAGAATGTGAATAGTACGTTGTTTATCGTATCTATAATTGCAATTATAACATGACATTTGGTTTAAACTTTCGACCTATCGCACTTGAATTCTAACCTAAGTTCATGTTCTTATCGCCAGAATACCCACTCAAAACAACGTACTATCCCTTATTTATATAAATGGCACAGCGATGTGTCTGTAAATGATCCAGATGCCTGATACCAAATAATCATTTCTTGACTGATGCGTTTTACGCATAAGATATGACCGGTACTGATAGTTGTCCTTAAAGCAAAGTATCGTTGTTTATGTGACAATGGAGCATTGTTTATAACCCCATACAGACTTAAGGTTACGAATGAACACAAAAATATCCTCTTTTTATTCAGCTAAATGGCAATTTGTATTTCAGGTAAAAGTCGGACGAACTCGCAATATATTTTTAAGATTCCGCTATCGTGCCTTGCTGGGCAGATGCACACGGACAAATCGCCCCATGGATCTCCGTCATCACAGTGTGCAACTCTTCTTGCTCCTATCCTCAATAATGGAGATAAATCTCCTCTGCAACCGAAACGGAGTCCTCTGCTCCGTACAAAATGTGTCAACGCCAGTGATAAGGTCGGTACGAAATGCTGGTCAGAGGGCCTGTAATAATTAGATATCTTAAAATGTCAATTTCAGAAATTTGTTACCAAGGTGTAATTATTTTACAAATAGAGAAATTGTCATCAATATATCTAATCTTATATGAAAACAATTGCGATTCCAGAGGTTGCCATCAATGTATACCTATATGTAGTTAACATTATAAGTAATTCTTATATAAACACAATGACACTTTCAGAGGTTGACAGAAATATAGAAAAAAACATTATAGTGTATATTATGATTTATACTTCTGTCAAAACAATGGCAAATCCAGGGGCAGTCATCAATTGATATATACATCACATTATTCTATAGGAACAATAGCAATTCCAGAGATTGTTATCAAGATATACATATAAATTCTTAACAGTACATATATATTCTTCTATAGACACAATGCCGATTTCGGAGGTTTTCATCAATTTACCTATATAAACTAGACATTCTTTTCTATGGGTACAATGTCAATTTCATCAAAATATAACTTAACATCATATTCCTTTGTTAGCAAAATGCCAATTACAGAGATTGTCCTGATCAGACGTACATTTTCTGCTCTTCGCTGGACATAATAGAGGAGGGAATAAATGATGTTTTCATATTACAGTCATGTTGCTAATATTTCCTAATTGTTCACTCGTCCAGTGTAAAAGGTCAAAATATTAGCCCCACTCGTGAATTAGATTTGGTATCACTGTAGACACTTAAGATATCATCTATTTATCATATTGACATACTCGCGCACATTTACACATACCCGGTATTATATTTATATATATGTACGTCTTATTTGCACACGCACACACTCACCACCCCCCCCCCCCCCCCCCCCCCCACACACACACACACACACACACACAAACATACATCTGATGCAACTTTCTGAATTAGCACATACGCCTCAAGATTTTCATATGTATACACACCGATACATAGAACACTATGAACGTGTATGCTAGGTGCATATTTAGTGCCATGTGTATACCAAGTATACATGCAAAACGGTGGAGAAGAGAAATCAGACATGTCTCTACTATTAATGGATCAAAATGCGAAGCGAGGGAATATCAATACAGATTTTTGAAAGTAAATGCAGAAAAAGAGAAAATAAAAATAATAAGCACTTTGCATTGGTAAGAGGAAAAGGAAGAATAAAAGGAAATGAGAGTTAAAGAAAACAGAGAGGTCGGAGAAGAAAATAAAGAGGGCGATGTGTAAATGGATGAATAGTAATGAACACTCACAGAAATATATGTATATGTCACATTAAGGAAATATATTATAGGAAAAATATTTCGGCTTTATAAAGGGCTGAAGCTGAGAAAAGAACAAGTGATAACAGTACTAGTAAATTAATAAATACATAGATCCGTAAGAGAATGAACAAACAGGCAGAGTATTGCTAAATCAATGCATGTCCCCTACCGCCCCCCCCCCCCCCCCCTACTAAAACTAGGACCAGTTACCTTGAACTTGACCCAAAAACCATGAAAAGCAAACTTAAACTATAGCTACTCCTACTGAAGCTATGTACCAACTTTAATTTTCATACCTTAAAGCATGGCTGTGAAAATCTGATTGGACAGACTGACAGATAGACGGACCGACGGACGGACAGGGAGGAAAACTATTTTATACTTTTGATTTTTTTTATTTGATTAATAAGAACATTGATATTTAATGAATTATCCAAACATCTCATTCTTTAAATATACTACTTTGCGATAATAAGGATTTCATACATTCTGATGTAAAAGGCCAAAACGATGTTTAGTTTACTGAAAATGGAATTAGAAGAGCTTCCACTAATGTATCAAACCTTTCAAGTAATCTTTGCACTTCTTCACATTCCAATAATAAATGAGTTATTGTTTCTGGTTCATATTGCATAGTACACAAAGAATGGATACAAATAGTCAAAATTTAAAAAGAAATGATTCAGTTGTAAGGATATGGTGAATTATCGCAAACTGAAACCACTGTAGTTTTGTATTCATTGAAACAACAAATATACTATTTTTATAAATTGTACCCCACATTTGGTTATCTGTATTGTTGAAAATCGTATTCTATTTTATAGTGCCAGATGGCATAGTGTCTGATTCGATTAAAGAGTTGTAAAATAATTTCGATCCATTTCTATTTGTTAGAAAATATTGTAGATTGAAAGGAATGTAAGGATAAGCAACTTCTTGTCTGTGTGCATTAGATAAAAAATTAATTAATTTAGTTGCTGATGCAAGACCTTGATGCTGTAAAAAGTATTTTCTTGGTATTTTTTAATGCATTTTTCATATGCATGACACAAACATGAGTCACCCTCCTTTTTATATCCATTATAATAAAAATGCCTTTCTGGTAGTATTTCTTAAAAAACACTTCTTTTCCGCCTATCTTGATTTTACTACTTTTCTAGCAAGGATATTTGTTATGCTTTCCTATAGGATATTACATAGTGTTTTAAAGTTTAGTAAATACCTGAAAGTACCATGCTATAGGAATATCACACCAGAATTTATTTTTACACTTATATTCACAAATTTAATATATCAAGAACAACAATTTGAAAGACTATCTATGTTAATAAAAATCTTAAGTATAGCCTGCCATTTTCACTCACCCGGCACGAAGGGTCGTTGATCTTATGTCGTGGTGCGGCGTCCGTCCGTCCGTCCGTTTTCCGTTACCATTTGCTTTAAATCGTACTTGTCATAAAACACAGAATGGATTTCATCCAAATTTGGCAAGAAAGGTCCTTCAGGGAAGGAGAACAGATTTTGCATTAACGAAGATTCAGACCCCAAAGGGGCCAGAGGAGCGGGGCTCAATATCGAAAATTGCTTTACATCTCTATGAGTCATAAATATATTGATGGATTTGGACCCTATTTAGTCAGAAAAATTCTCGGGCTAAGAGGAACAGTTTTTGCATAAAAAGTGGTGATGCTGACCCCCATGGGACCAGAGGGGCGGACCCAATAGGGGAAATGGTGAAAACTTCCTTTAAATCGCTACTAGTAATAAAGTTATGAATGGGTTGGAACCAAATTTAACCAGAAACATCCTCTGGGAAAGAAGGGTAACGAATTTTACATAAATTGTGACACTGACATAACGGGGCCAGTGGAGTGGGTCCCCTTAAAATAGATAGAGATACATTCCTTTAAATCGCTACAAGTAATAAAGCTATGAATGGATCTGAACCTTTGGTCAGAAACATTCTTAGATGAAGAGGAACCGATTTTGCATAAATGATGACTCTGTCTGGGGCAAAAAAGGGGCGGGCCCAATACGGGGAATTCCTTGAAATCGCTACTAGTTATAAAGTTATGAATGGCTGGGAATCAAATTCAGTAAGAAACATTATTGGGGGAAGGGGAACATATTCTACCTAAATGACTTAATGGATTTTGATGAAATTTTAAAGCATTAGGGAGCTAAGGAGATCTAAAGTTGTATAAATGGAGGGTATGGGTCCCTGGGGCTGGAGAGAGGGGCCCTAATAGGGAAATCATGCAAAATAGAAGAAAAGTAAAGAAAAGAAAAAACAATCAAATTTTAAACAACAGTTGGAAGCTGCAGCAAAAAGGAAAAAAACAATTGAAACGTAACTTAGGGATCTGCTCTGATTTGAAAGGAGAAATATAACGATATAAAAATGAAAAGAAAATCATATGTCGGGAGTGCTCGTTTTTGAGCTATGATGGATCAAAGATAAGAATTTGACATGGTATGTGATTTTATGTGAATTCTGCTGTTTTTATCATCTGACTTTTCAAGATATAGTACAGATCAAATGGGGAAAAGTAGCTGTTTCTAAAACATATATAAAAATGAGGGGTTCAGTGTGCTTACTTTGTTATCCCAAACTAATATTTGTTTTTGTTAAGCTTTTCGGGGATACAGTTTAAAGTTCCCCATTTACAATCAAATGTGAAATTAATAATGAAAAAAGGGGCTAATTGCCCATATTGTTATGTATTATCTTCAATATGTTGAACATTGTAAAGTGTTAAAACAAAAATGAATTAGAAACATTCAAAAATGCCAACGCAATGATGGTTTAAGTGAAAACAGCTATGTGCAAATATGTGAAATTTGAGCCATGCACAAAATGATAGAAAAATACATTTTCAAAGTTGCCGGCAAATGGGTCATTTCTAAATTCATCTAAAACCGAATCTACTAATATATGATGTCTGAAATTTGACACATTTGTTCAGATACAACCTTGCTATAAAAGTGCCAATTTTTGTTATATATTACAAAGACTTTTTATTCAAGATTGAAACACGACTTTAACGAAACTGAAACCTCAGGAGAGTAGATCCTTAAAATATTTTTGTCATGACTAGTGAAATATCAAGGTGAGCGATGCAGGCCCTCTTGGCCTCTTGTGTCATCGGCATACTTTGATTGTAAGATAGGGCAGTTTAACTTGTATACCTGTTATATTTTGTTTAGCATTTCTCAATTTCACTGCACAAAATCTAAACAGATTTGTGGCGATCGGGTCCCTCTGTCGGCAGCCCCTTCTATTACCAATGAGAGAAGCTATAACTTACCCTGGTTATAACTAATTGAACATTATTAGTAATTAAACATAATTACTAATTGAACATTATTACTAAATTGAACATTATTACTAATTGAACATTATTACTAATTGAACATTATTACTATTAAGAAAGCCAAAAAGAAGCAGAACTTATTTCCAAAAATAACCACGATACTGAATCAAAGGATTTTATTTCAGAATTAATCATCAGAAGCATACCTTGAATATCATTCTCCTCAGTACAATGCATGCTATCGTATTTAAACCATTTTTTATATTTAATTATTTCAACTTTTTTATTATAGGAGAAGGACCGCCATGACTCGTCAAGCTCCGATTCTGGAATAAACATTCTTAAACCCATGGACGGGACAAGTAGTCCACCCCAAAGTCCCTATCAGAAGTGTGTAGGACAAATAGATTTCCAAAATCAGGATTTTCTATGATACAATGAGAAACTACAGTGTATGCTCCAATTCTCAAGGTACATTATGCTGAGAAGTTATTCCAGTATGTCATGCAGGTCTCTGTAAATGCATGATAGTCTCCAGGATTCCAGTCCAAAATTACTAGAAAATACAGAATTTTCTGTTAACGACTATATGTTCAAGTTAACAGAAAGTACAAAATATATCTTAATGAGTTATGGCTTATCGAAAAAGAAAATGCACAACATGCGTTAATAAGTGTCACTTAAGAGACTACAAGGGGTTAGGGTTACAGAATATAATACATGTTCTAGGTGAATTTAGGTCCTAATCACTACAAATATCACATGTCTTAAGAATTTTAAACCCAAGGTCACGAGAAAAAACCGTATGCAGGATTTTAGTCCAAGGTCACAAGAAAAAACAAAAACATTACAACGGATCTTTAAAAGTATTCGGGCATAAATCACTAGCAAAATCACGTTTATGGAATTTAGGCCAAAGTCACAACATGCAACAAGCATCCTACTGATGGAATGGATATGGATACTGATTGGAAATGTTAACGTCCAATGTTCCGGTTATCACAAAGGATACACCATTTACTACAATATATACATAATATGGCGGCAACGTTATATGTTCCAGTGATTGCCCAGGTGTTTCTGGTCACTACAACGGAAACTTGATATACCACCAACGTTTAATGTTTTAGTCATAACTACGGATACTTGATATACCGCCAAGGTTCAATGTTCTAGTCACCACTACAAATACTTCATATACCACCAACGTTTAATGTTTTAGTCACCACTACGGATACCTGATATACCACCAACATGTAATTTTCAAGTCACCATTACGGATACTTGATATACTTCCAAGGTTCAATGTTCTAGTCACCACTACAAATACTTCATATACCGCCAACGTTTATTGTTCCAATCACCACTACGGATACTTGATATAATGCCAACATTCAGTGTTCTAGTCACCACTACGGATTCTTGATATACCACCAACATGTAATTTTCTAGTCACAATTACGAACACTTGATGTTGATATACCGCCAACGTTGAGTATTCTAGTCATCATACAAGATACCTGATATACCGCCAACGTTCAGTGCCCAAGTCACCACTACGGATACTTGATATACTGCCAACGTTCAGTGTTCTAGTCACCACTTCGGATACGTGATACACCACCAACGTTTATTGTTCTAGTCAGTCACCACTACAGATACTTGATATACCGCCAACGTTTATTGTTCTAGTCATCACTACAAATACTTCATATACCGCCAACGTTTATTGTTTTAGTCATCACTACAAATACTTCATATACCGCCAACGTTTATTTATTTAGTCACCACTACGGATACTTGATACACCGCCAACGTTCAATGTTCTAATCAGTCACCACTTCGGATACTTGATATACTGCCAACGTTCAGTGTTCCGGTCACCACTTCGGATACGTGATACACCACAAACGTTCAGTGTTCTAGTCAGTCACCACTACGGATACTTGATATACTGCCAACACTTATTGTTCTAATCACCACTACAGATACTTGATATACCGCCAACGTTTATTGTTCTAATCACCACTACAGATACTTGATATACTGCCAACGTTCAGTGTTCTGGTCACCACTTCGGATACGTGATACACCACAAACGTTCAGTGTTCTAGTCAGTCACCACTACAGATACTTGATATACTGCCAACGTTCAGTATTCTGGTCACCATTACGGTTACGTGATACACCACCAACGTTTATTGTTCTAGTCAGTCACCACTACGGATACTTGATATACTGCCAACGTTCAGTGTTCTAATCACCACTACAGATACTTGATATACTGCCAACGTTCAGTGTTCTAATCACCACTACAGATACTTGATATACTGCCAACGTTCAGTGTTCTTATCACCACTACAGATACTTGATATACCGCCAACGTTTATTGTTCTAATCACCACTACAGATACTTGATATACCGCCAACGTTCAGTGTTCTAGTCACCACTAATGCAGGTTCTGTTTATTTGATCATTGTCGAAAATTGTTGCTTTGTAATGGCTGCCATATAAAACAGATTGCGCAGGTGTCTAAAAATCTAAACATGTAGTGATGACATAAAGGTTACACAACGAGTGGTTGTTGTATATAGTATTTCTTTCACTCGAGTTAGATTAAAAAAAAAAAATACTAAAACACGAGCGTGTGTTCTTTTCACAATATCAAATTCGGAAATGTATGGAAATATTATAATTGATTAGTAGGTTTATTCTTTCAAAGCAATACATTGATGAAAAAATATATATTTTAAAGAATATAACAGAACAACTGCGAACTACTTCCTGTGTGTTATCATTTCCAGGGCATCGTGAAGCGGCCTTCAAGTGCTAGCCAATCAAACTACATTGAACCATGTGATTAGAAAATACTCCCGGTCAAATGTCACCGTGTCAACCAATCAAAATACATTTTACAGTTTATTCCATGTTTGGTATAAATTGAATGTTATTCAAAAGTTGTAATGATTATTCCATGCCTTGGGAGTTGAATAACACCCTTTTATTATGGCAGAAATATTTTTATATACTTTTGCATAGGTGTAACCCTTTGTAGTGATGACATGTTTTGTATACAAGTGTGTATGGGTGTAATCCGTTGTAGTGGTGACGTGTTTTGTATATACCCCTGTATGAGTGTAATCCTTTTATAGTGGTGATGTATTATGTATATACCCCTATATGGGTGTAATCCGTTGTAGTGGTGACGTGTTTTGTATATACCCCTATATGGGTGTAATCCTTTGTAGTGGTGACGTATTTTGTATTTACCCCTATATGGGTGTAATCCGTTGTAGTGGTGACGTATTTTGTATATACCCCTATATGGGTGTAATCCTTTTGTAGTGGTGACGTATTTTATATACATGTGGACAAGTGAAATCCTTTGCAGTGATTGGTATACGTGTGTGTATAGGTGTTATCTTTTGTAGTGATTATATTTATAAATACATGTTAACAGGAGAAAACTGCATTTGCAGCACTGTTCAGATGTATTTGATTAAGCTAATAGGCCTAGTGGTAACATCCATTACAGTTATCACCATTGTATTAGGAGGAAGTAACACATAAACATCGCTTGGTGGTGCAGATTCTTTGTATTGTTTGTAGTGTTCAGAGGGTTAGGGGAGTGATCATGTGGGTGTGTAAATTTGGCGTTGTTTGTAGTGTTCAGAGGGTTAGGGGAGTGATCATGTGGTTGTGTAAATTTGGCGTTGTTTTACAACATGCATCACTAAAACGATTTCCTGGCATGTCATTCTTACGTACATGTAGAGTGCCTTTGTTGCAGGAGAATCCATTTCTGTCCTACAAATACTTTAATCATCTGTATCTTCATTCTCTTATATATCATTAATAGTGATTGTTGTGGACTCAGAATGAATGATTTAAGATAAATTGATTATCGACCAGAAGTCATTCGTTATTGCATCTCATTTATGCCTCATACCGAAGTCTAATCTAACCTCATACCGAAGTCTAATCTAAAAGAGGCGGAACTCGTTTAAAACAAATTCCCCCACTTCTGGCAAGTTGAGAATTCCTTTACTTTAATTTTACCATCGGGCTTAAAATAACGTTAACTTTTGATATTTCAAGTCTGTGACTTATTATTTTGTCCTTTAAATTCGTTAGATTCTTTACATTTGCAAAATATTAGATTGTCTGACCATATTGATATTGTTGTCGTTGTTGATGTAATACGTATATCCACAATTGTTCTATCTAGTGCCTATACTGGACCGTTCTGTCCTAGTTACCCTTGAGACCGATACGTATGCAACGAACTTCGTCTGTCTCTTCCTTTCTTCGTCTGTTCGTAAATAGTATGAACGCATTTCAAATGCAGATATGAATGATCGATTTTTATGATCATTGAATTTAATAGTTGCTCATCTGATATAACTTACAATGTTGATTTTTAGCCCTTCTCATAACATATGTCCACATATTTTCTTCATATCAGTGTGGATTTTAGTTTTAGCTGTATCATCTGTATATTGTTGAGAACAGGATCATATGCGGATCAATGATGCCGTATTATCTATTTTATACCTACCACAACTGATGAACCGAAATACAATAAATACTCCTTTTCATCGTGACGTTATATTGATATCCAATTGCTTTATAGTGTGATACTAGTTCGCTTTTGTCAATACAGCTAACCCTAGTAGTTAGTGTTGACAAGGACTTACTTGAAATGGCCGTTCCGCAGGACATTTAAAATATTTTGTAATCAGTTTATTGGAACAGTATCCAAATATTGTAATAATCACTCCGTTTTTGCTTTCCTTGTTATATTGCGCTTCGGTATACCAGCTGTCAGAGAACAGCAATATAACGGTTTACAGATCACGGAAATATAATGTCTGTCAGAGAACAGCAATATGATGCCTAATATATCACAGAAATATAATGTCTGTCATTCAGAGAACGAAAATATATAAGCAGTAAGTAAAAGGAAATAGATTGACTGACACTGAAAGTAGAATGGCTTACTGTTAAAATGAGTTGACTGGCTGTAAGAATAGATGTTTGCTGAAGGTGAAAACAGATTGGCTGTGAAAGTGAAAGTAGATTAATTGACATATATAAAAGTGATGGACTTGCAGTGACACTAGATTGACAGTTAGTGCAAAAGGATTGACTGACAATAAAAATAGATTGACAAATAATGGAAATAGTTTGACTGACAGCTAGTGAAAATAGATTGACTGACAGCTAGTGAAAATGATGGACTGATAATGAAATTAGACTAACTGTTAATGAAATAATGAAATATATTGCCTGACATTGAAAATAGATTGACTGACATTTAAAATAGATTGACTGACAAAGGAAATCAGTTGATTGACAGGTTGTCTGTCACTGCAAATAGATTGACTGACAGTTAATCGAAATAGATCAACTGATTTAGTGACCAAATATTGACTGACAGTTAGTAAAAAATAGTTTGACTGACAATTAGTAAAAGATAGATTGACTGACAGTTAGTAAAAGATAGTTTGACTGGCAGTTAGTAAAAGATAGATTGACTGACTGTTAGTAAAAGATAGTTTGACTGACAGTTAGTTAAGATATATTGACTGACAGTTAGTAAAAGATAGATTGACTGACAGTTAGTAAAAGATATATTGACTGACAGTTAGTAAAAGATAGATTGACTGACAGTTAGTAAAAGATATATTGACTGACAGTTAGTAAAAGATATATTGACTGACAGTTAGTAAAAGATAGATTGACTGACAGTTAGTAAAAGATAGATTGACTGACAGTATACAATAGATCGACTGACAGTAGTAAAAGATAGATCGACTGACAGTAAACAATAGATCGACTGACAGTTAGTAAAAGATAGTTTGACTGACAGTTAGTAAAAGATAGATTGACAGACAGTTAGTAAATGATAGATTGACTGACAGTGAGTAAAAGGTAGATTGACTGACAGTTAGTAAAAGATGGATCGACCGACAGTTAGTAAAAGATGGATCGACCGACAGTAAGTAAATGATAGATTGACTGACAGTTAGTAAAAGATAGATTGACTGACAGTTAGTAAAAGATAGATCGACTGACAGTTAGTAAAAGATAGATTGACTGACAGTATACAATAGATCGACTGACAGTTAGTAAAAGATAGATTGACTGACAGTTAGTAAAAGATAGATTGACTGACAGTTAGTAAAAGATAGATTGGCTGACAGTAAACAATAGAACGATTGACAGTAAAAGATAGATTGGCTGACAGTAAACAATAGATCGATTGACAGTAAAAGATAGATTGACAGACAGTAAACAATAGATCGATTGACAGTAAAAGACAGATTGGCTGACAATTATTTGAAATATATTAACTGACGATTAGTGAGAATAGATCGACAAACACATAAGTTATATTGTGAAAGAGATTGACTGCAAGATAAAATGAGATTGACATCCTTTTAATTGAAACATTGTTGACGTGAATATAGATACTTTCATATCATAAACATATCATACCCAAAGTAAAAAGTGTTTAACCTTTAATCAGATACATATCTTGTCAACTAAGATGCATGCCTAAATTTCCACAGAAACGTTTGTAGTTACGCCAAATGAATGAACATGTCTTGTCTTTCATTAGAAATTTTAACTTATGAGTAAATGATTGATTGAAGTTCGTGACTATATTTGATAGGGAACTAATGGTGAATTTGTGTGTAATTGTATGTCAACATCTTGACGTAGTCAGTAATAACATTTAGGCGTTTATGACGACATATTGACTTAG
Organism: Pecten maximus; assembly: GCF_902652985.1. NCBI lineage: Eukaryota > Metazoa > Mollusca > Bivalvia > Pectinida > Pectinidae > Pecten > Pecten maximus. Next base: position 153,994 of record NC_047016.1, on the reverse strand, counting down.
TCAGTAATAATATAAATTTATGTCGACATCTTGACTTAGTAATACTATTTGGAAGTTTATGTCGACATCTTGACTTAGTCAGTAATAGTATTTGGAAGTTTATGTCGACATCTTGACTTAGTCAGAAATAATATTTTGAAGTTCATGACGACATCTTGACTTAGTCAGTGATAATAATTGGAAGATTATGACGACATCTTGACTTAGTCAGTAATAGTATTTGGAAATTTATGACGACATCTTGACTTAGTCAGTAATAGTATTTGGAAATTTATGACGACATCTTGACTTTGTCAGTAATAATATTTGGAAGTTTAGGACGATATATTCACTTAGTCAGTGATAATAATTGGAAGTTAATGACGATATATTAACTTAGTCAGTAATATTATTTGGAAGTTTATGACAACATCTTGACTTAGTAATAATAATTGGAAGTTTATGACGATATAATGACTTAGTCAGTAATATTATTTGGAAGTTTATGACAATATATTGACTTAGTAATAATAATTGGAAGTTTATGACAACATCTTGACTTAGTCAGTAATAGTAATTGGAAGTTAATGACGATATATTAACTTAGTCAGTAATTGTCTTTGTAAGTTTTTAATGACATCTTGACTCAGCGAGTGAGAATGTTTGTATTAAGTCGACAATGATATCCTGACATTGTCAGTAACTATGTATTTAAGCTAAGGATGACATCATGAGCTAGTAATTATGTTTGCATGTAAGCCAATGACGATATCCTGACTTAGTCAGTAACTATGTATTAAGCTAAGGATGACATCATGAGCTAGTAATTATATCTGTCGGTAAGCAAATGACGATATCCTGACTTAATCAGTAACTATGTATTAAGCTAAGGATGACATCATGAGCTAGTAATTATATCTGTCGGTAAGCAAATGACGATATCCTGACTTAATCAATAACTATGTCTTTTAGCTAATAATGACAACCTGATATAGAAACTATGTTTGACTGTATGCTAATGATAATTTTCTGACCTAGTCAGTAACTATACTATGATTGTCAGCTAATGACGACGTCCTGGCTCGGTTCCTGTGTTAGTAAGTGATGCCATAATGACCTGGTCAGTAACTATGTTTGTGTGTAAGGTAATGATCAAAATATGACTTAGTTGTCTGTAAGGTTATGTTCGCATCATGCCTTAGACATGAAATCTTATTGAGCGTAAGCTAATGATGACATTCGTACTTAGGAAATGTATTGGACTTTGTGCTATGTGTCATAGGCATAGTTAACATGTATCACATATATTGAAAAAGTCAGAGTGTGTGTCCTTTCCTATAAATTCGAAAATATATACTGAAAAATTCAATGCATATATATATACTATACTACATGTCTTGTCAATGTCAATAGATTTGTTTCGCCTGCTAATAGAAAACATTGGCACAGTCTATACAGTATATATATCAACAGCGAAAAGGTTTAACCATCAAGTTAATGATATTGTTATATTGATAGGCTGATGAGTATGTAGCGCTTACAGGCTGTTGGTCATGCCTTCGCCTCGTCATGCCTTGGTTAAAAACTTTGTATATGCTTATAAACACCTGTTAGCTGTAAAATGATTACATATCATGTTAAATGTCGTGGTTGTACGCTAATTGAATATGTATCTTCACATCAACTAAATAACGTATTAAGCAGAAGGTAAATAGAATATTTTACTGACTCTAATCTTAGGGACATTACTTTAAACTATATTGATATCTTGATTTTAATTTAAATCGCCAACTTCACCATGTAACATAAATTAATGGATATGCCGGGTTATAATAAGGAATTGCATGGCATGCATGTGATATTGGTGAGTTATTAAATACCCTTACTGTAATCTAGCTTGACTGTGTTACCTAATTTATCATTTAAGCGGTATGTGATGCGTTAATAGCACGACTAGGGTTGACTTAATTGGGTAAGGATCAGAGTTAAATAGGGTTAAACCCAAACCCAATATATACTCCGAGTTATTCGATATGTATTGATAGATTTAAACAATGCACATAGTTTGGCTAAAAACAATGGATAATTCATAGCAAATGATAATCTAACATTTCGATAATAATGACAATAGACATTCCTGTTAGCGGACTATACATATCGACAGCCTGTGTGTTTACTAATTCTTTAAGTTGTATTACTATAAAACAACGTATCACTCATCTCATATAACCTTGACATACGTCGGTAAACCTTATAACCTTTGTTTAATCAAATAAACTGTTTAAAGCATGTTCAAGTTTGTTTTATGTTTGTAAGGGTTGGGTTGAGGGTAAAATCACACTTGAATATAGCAAAATGTTTGCTGATAAAATGTGTTGATAACATAATGTGAGGTAGAATGTACAGACATATTATCGATCGGTAAATTAGACAAGTGTGTGAGGTGAAGTGTAGTGTCACATATATTTAGGTAAATTACACTATTGTTTGAAGTAAATTGTAGTGTCACAGATAATTTTATAAATTACATAGTGCGTGGAGTAAAATTTAGTGTCACAGATAAATTTGTAAATAACACTAGTGTGTATGGTAAAGTATATAGTGTCACAGATAATTCTATAAATTACACTATTGTGTGATAATTTTGTAAATTACAATAATATCTGAAGTTAAATGTATAAACATATAATAAATCAGTAAATCACACTCGTGTCTGAGATTAATTGTACAGACACATTTTAAATCAGTAAATCACACTCGTGTCTGAGGTTAAGTGTACAACACATTATAAATCATTAAATCACACTCGTATCTAAGGTTAAGTGTACAAACACATTATAGATCAGTAAATCACACTCGTGTCTGAGGCTAAGTGTACAAACACATTATAGATCAGTAAATCACACTCGTGTCTGCGGCTAAGTGTACATACACACATTATAAATCAGTAAATCACACTCGTGTCTGAGGCTAAGTGTACATACACACATTATCAATCAGTAAATCACACTCGTGTTTGAGGTTAAGTGTACAAACACATTATAAATCAGTAAATCACACTCGTGTCTGAGGGTAAGTGTACATACACACATTATAAATCAGCAAATCACACTCGTGTTTGAGGTTAAGTGTACAGACACATTATAAATCAGTAAATCACACTCGTGTCTGAGGTTAAGTGTACAAACAAATTATAGATCAGTAAATCACACTCGTGTCTGAGGTTAAGTGTACAGACACATTATAGATCAGTAAATCACACTCGTGTCTGAGGCTAAGTGTACAAACACGTTATCAATCGAAAAATTACACTCGTGTCTGAGGTTAAGTGTACAACATATTATAAATCAGTAAATCACACTCGTGTCTGAGATTAAGTGTACAAACACATTATAGATCAGTAAATCACACTCGTGTCTGAGGTTAAGTGTACAAACACATCATAGATCAGTAAATCACACTCGTGTCTGAGATTAAGTGTACAGACACATTATAAATCAGTAAATCACACTCGTGTCTGAGGCTAAGTGTACATACACACATTATAGATCAGTAAATCACACTCGTGTCTGAGGTTAAGTGTACAGACACATTATAAATCAGTAAATCACACTCGTGTTTGAGGTTAAGTGTACAAACACATTATAGATCAGTAAATCACACTCGTGTCTGATGTTAAGTGTACAAACACATTATAGATCAGTAAATCACACTCGTGTTTGAGGTTAGGTCTACAAACACATTATAAATCAGTTAATCACACTAAAAATATATAAATGCAGCAAGTTCTTCAATACACAATGTCACAAGGATTCCCCGGTCAAGCGTCTAGTACAATTGCCATTTTAATTTGAGGAGAGCATTAAAGAGCATCTTAAATTGCCTTTAATATATATGTGAAACTACAATTTCAGGCTATCTGGGAGTAGGCGGCTTTAAGGGTTATAGTCGTTTAATCTATGGTATATATAACACACCACTCCTTAGTGAAAAGTAAGTTTTCCTGAACAGGAAACTATTGTTAACTATTAAAACACATCTAAATTCTAGATAAAGCATCAGCCAAACAATTAAAATTGTCTTTACCTTTGATGTGCTTGATATCTAAATCGGGCTCTTGCAAAGCCAATCTCGACCTGAGAATTCTTTGATTTTCGTTTTTCATTTCCCCAATGAATCTCAATGGGTTATGTTCGTACATACTACCACAGACAAAAAAGCAGTACAGATATAGACAACAAATTTAACCAGAGCCAAAATCAACGCCAAACTTTCTATCTCGATGGTAGAATTATTTCTCTAGCGCTTGTCAAACTTTTTGGAGAATCAACAAATGGAGTGGTTAATTTGTTCAACATCCTCTTTCATCAAAACAGCACCAACACCAGGTGCAGTATAGCATCGATTGTTGGGGTTTGATAGTGATTACGTTTCAGTGCTTTGTTCAGTGGTTTTGGGTCGATGCATAATCTAACCTTCCCTGATGGTTTAGTTACCACTACCATCGATGATATCCATTCTGTAGGGATTTTGACAGGTGTTATGATCTCCTCTCTGTTGAGTGTGTCAAGCTCATTCTTCAGTTTTTCCTTAACTGCTACTGGGACCTTTCTAGTAGGTATCTGGACAGGTTGTTCCTCTTTGTTTACCTCTAGGTGAAGTTTCCCTGGAAGTTTACCCAAACATTTGAAAACAGTGCTGTATTTGGAAACTAGGTCACTGTGACCTGTTTCTTTCACTGCTCGGACACTCTGTTCATGTTGTTCCTCATCTTGCTGGACACACAAGTTTTTGTTCACAGTAATGAGTCCCATTGTTTTGTGATGCCTGTGATCCTAATATTGCCTTGACCTTTCCTTTGACCACAATAAACTCCACACTGTATTTCTTTTTAGTTGCTGGGTTATTGATTTTTACCCTTCTCTTTCCTAATGGCTTTGTTTCAGACTTATTAAACATGACCAATGTCATTGTGGTGGACTCCAGCTCTTTATGCTTGGCATCTTGGAATACTCTGGAATACACTTCTGCTGGTAATATGTTTACCGTTGATCCACTGTCCACTTGAAAACACACCTCTTTGCCCTGGATCAACATTTTTGCTTGAATTCCTTTACTGAAGCTGTTGACAACGTTCACATACTCAATTGTCAATACAAACTCATCACTGTCGTTATCCTCCTCATCTACGTAGTGAACAACTTTTGGTCGAGATGTCTGTGTCAAGCATTTGATCTTGAAGTGGTTATTCTTTCCACAGTTTGAACATGTTTTACCCCATGCTGGACAGGTCTCTTTTTTCTTTAAATCATGATGACGTCCACAAAACCAGCATTCCACATCTTGTGATGGACGAGTTTCTGTTTTTTCGGGGCTTGTTTACATTTCCTCGCACACTATTTTTGTTGTTTCCTTTTGCGCTGGCTTTTTTACAAACTGGACCTCCTCATGTGATATCTCCTTTAACTGCATAGTAGTCTTTTCACATGATCTATAAATGTCTATGCGCTTTCTTAGATCCAGCTTTCTGTCTTGCAGGAGTTTTTTCCTTGTGTTATTGTCCCTAACGCCCATGACGACTCTATCGCGAATTAAGTCATCCTCAAGGCTTCCATATTTGCATGTTTTTGCCAGCGACCGGAGAGCTGCTATATAGCTGTCTATAGTTTCATTCTGTTCTTGTTCTAGTTTATTGAACATTTATCGTTCGTAAGTGTCATTGGTTTGACCAACACAGTATGATTCATACTTCTCTATGACCTTTTCAATGTCCTTTCGGTCGTCTTCACGGTCAAATGTTAACCCGTCGAATAGCTGTAACGCTCGATGCATGTTACCAACGTGGCTGTACGTAAACCCGAGTGCTTCATATTCAATCCTGTGGCGATTTCATAATTCTCCCACACTCTCTTGAACTTCTTCCAGTTCGAACTTAAGTTCCCTTTCATGTCTAGCTTTGAAGGGGGTGGTAGATTTGACGGGGCTTGTACGACAATCGGTGGTTGTTCTGAAGCCATTGTTTACTTTTACTGATGGCGAGGGTGACCACGTGTTTTTGTTGACCGTCCGGTCAATTTACGTTTATGCGGTCTGATGCTAAAGTTCGACACCGTTCGGTGTTTCTTCACAATAAACAGTCACTTACAGTTCATATTTCCATCTTCTGACACCATGTAACGTTTGGTAACGTCTTGATAACAGATAACATACACCGAATCTTCGTTTAACATGTGTATTAGGTCGCCATCTTACATACTACTACAACTACGCCACCTAGTGTTATGGGTAGTAGCTCATTATTTCATATGATGTTACATGGGGAGTGTTCATTATTGAATTATCGTTACAATGTCCTTCAACATGATTCTACATTTGCATGACAAAACTCTCATTTAAACAAATTTCAGAGTCAATATCAGGATGGTGAGTCTTTTGAAGAAGTCGCGAATCCCTCACAGATGTGCTTCTTACTCTACTTCTAATTACTTCAAACTCTAGAGGATTGCTCGAAAGATCACACTTGCCACCGATATCCTCTCGATCGTGATCTAGCCATGAAAGTGTCAACTAAGCCTTAAATGATCCTCAGCTGCTGAAAGATAAGAAACCTTCATACTCAGTTAACGAGTGACAGCACAAGAGGGGAATATACCAATAATGTCATGTTCAATAGTTTTAATACTTCCTGTCTTATAAGGAGTACTGGACACCCAGGGATCTACTCTAAATTTCTCTCTAGCGAAGTCATTTTCGGAAATCAGCGACACGCCCTCTTTAGGAAGTTCTGGTCATACACCAACAGATCCAGTAACTAAGCCTGTCTTAAGATAAGCACAACGGAAAGGCACATTAACAGGAACATAACTCTACACGCTGAAGCAAAACACTAACACCACATGAAATATTATCTTTTCAAAGGCTCTAGAAACACCAATTGGAAGCTCCAGTATCACGTAAAATCTTCACGGGTTTTCACGTTGGCATTATCATCTACAAGTGAGAAAAAAAAATCAGAAATGAAGGGAGAGTACTTTTAAAATACACAATCAAATATTGAGCTTTTAACCTCAATAGACACTTTATAACCTTCCACAATATCACTAAGTTTCTAACTAGGCTTTGACATAGGTAACATAAAAGGAACTGTTTTCGCCATTGCTCTTTACGATGGAGGAAATAACACTCAGACATAACCTGTCCTACCTTTTTCAACAAAGTGTCTAATAATCTAATCTCAGCTTTTCTCAGTTGAGATTTTCTAGTTAAACAAAAAGTAATTCTTGATAACATTAAATAACACTTGCTAACTTTCATAATAACATCTATGGAAGGCGCTTCTACAAACTCCTCCACCTTCATAATTGCAGCCACCTTTATTTATTTGGTGGTTTCAAAGTATGAATAATTTCCAAATATATTTGACAAACAAAGCTTATGTTGATAATTCAAGTATCTAGTTTTGATCATGAATCAAATCCCGGACGAGCCCCCCAATCTTTCTTTATGTGATAATAATAGAAAGATGAAAACATGAAGTTAAATTCAAAGAACAATTTAATGATATGTACAGAATAAAGCATGCTACAGAGAAAATTTACAACTGAAATTTAGTTGTGTACAAGGTGGTGTATTAAATCAACACTGATAATAACTTATAACAGATGTCATTGGGTAATCCTTTCCTAACCGTTTTTTCCAGAATTACGAATGCCTTATGAATCAAACAGTTAACAGATCCAGGCAATTAATAATCAAATAGTATTTATAAAGCTCTCCTTGCCAATTGTAAACCAGCCCTGAATGACAATTTCTCGTGGTATTTATACTATTTTGCCAAATCGTCTAAGTACATTCTCAAAACATCTCTTTTCTGGAATCCTTCGACCCACTACCTGCAAACAACCACTCGTCAATAAACCCTTCCAGAAGGGTCTTAATATGTTTAGGCCCTTCTATTTCCATATAAGATAAAGATCTATTTCTCTTGAGTAAACCACATATATACCTCTTACATTTCTGTAAAGGTGTCTCCCTTTAATGTTTGATATATAAAACAACAGTCATCAGAGTTGTACAGTAGATGGCTAGTTATTTTTATTCTTCTTTTTTTTTTATATGCCAATTGCGCCATGGTATTAAAGTCGTCGACACTTGCGAGCATTCAAAATTCATTCTGTATATCTGTATAATATATTCATCGAAATGTAAACTGCAAATAAGTCGCTGCTTAGTATTAATAATATGAAATTTAAGAAATATCCCTCAAGGAAACGGGCAGGAAATATTGATAACAAATTGTGAATGTAAAATCATCAAAGATGGCCACAAATCGTCAAATATCCTTCCAGTACTATTCAATTAATAGTAATAACAAATCGTGTTTATTGACGAATGGACGATGAACAGACAATTTAAGGACCACAGACTAAGGGAATCGAGCATCCCACCATTTCTCTGATTATGACAGGAAAAACATTTTTTGTATATAAACAAAGTTAATCTCGTATTACAACTCACCAGGTTTCTGGAAACTGTGGACTAAATCATTTTCAATTTATATTAAAGTGTGAATGATTGATAATTTGTCAAGTAGTAATAATGACAGTACAGACAAGTAAATTGTCGAATCAAAACACACATAAATTACAAACAGTCATAGTTATAGACATAGAACATGAAACAATTTCACGGATTTAGTAGATCGACAACAACAAAAACGTTATGTTTGTAAAAATGATACCCACAGTCGATAATTAATACGCCGAGGGCGTGTCGTATTAATTAGATAACATCTTAGGTGGTTACAGATAGTACATATGTAAAAGGAAATAAATAAATAAACAGTATAACTATAAAGGTTCAACAAAATGACATCGCGAGTTGAATCGATGTGATGGCAGCGCGTGCTATGTAGTAAACGTTTTTGTTTTTGTTTTTCTACGTAATAGGCTCATTTCGTCCAGCAAATCTCGGCCCAAACAGCGGATAGCAGTAACACTTTCGGGTGGCAAATCCCATATAACTGACTACAATTAGTATGTTTTAACGTAGATTGAATAAATGCCGAAATAACGTAAACGTATATAAACAGAAATGCATAATTTAAACAAAAAAAACGTTCATATGGTGGTCGAAAAGTCTGATTTGAGTAACAATTATATCAGGATAACTCGTCAAAAACCGATAACATGTACTCACACAACTTATTCAGCCAATCAACTGCTGATCCATGTGAACCAAATTCCTGAGGAAAATGTGGTTCTGAGGTCTGTAGGGATTAGTTTGATCAATAAACATATAGAGTGCGCGCTTCCTATAAGCGAGGATAAAGAATAATGTTATTAGGTTTGAAAAAACAAACATATACATCTCTACTGGAAATAGGATGGCGTGAAAAAAGGCCTTTCTTTTAAGCCAGATAGATATTTTTTATTTACCACAAGACTAAACACGGAACTTTGTACATTTCTGCGGACAAGGACATCATTATATAAGACTCTACAGAAGGTGTATGAAAATGCTAGATATACATTATTTTTAGGGCACTAAAATTATCATGCAGAAGATTATAATCTAAATCAAGGACTTTATAAATGGTAATGTATCTTAGACAAATGTATCGATAGAGACATGTTGGATAATTATAGATCAGGGTACATAAGGGAATGTAAAATGAAACGTAAACAAATATAATTTGGGGAAGATGTATATTAAAATCCTGGGGACGCCTTAAAGAGAAAGAGCAGACACTTTTAGAAATAGGAATGTTTCGATAATGATTAATATGGATTGCGCAGAGCTATAGAAAGGTGGTTAAATTGTGATATCATCAGAGATTTAATGATATGTATTTTACCAATAGGCGTAAGCACTCTTTTATTCAAATAATCTAAAAGATAATTTAAGCTTAACTAAGAAGATTCATATTAATTATTTTTTCTAAAACATCATGAAAGTCAATACCAAAATTACAATAACAAACAAGATATTTTTTTTGGTTTCCCCATTGTAACTTCCTTTCTAGACAAAAATATCCCTCATTATATTTCATGCTACCTATTCAAAATACTTCTTTCTTACTTTCATTTATTTTTTTTTTCGAGATATATCTGCATATCTTTTAACTCATCCAATGTCCCTTTTAAGGAATTTCCTAATTGCTAGAACTTCAGCACATGAAATAAATCAGGAGAGATAGGGTCACCATTACTGTTACTTTTGAAAAATGAAGACAAAATTCTTTCACGGATAAACAGATGATATTGAAATGCTCGAGGAAATTCAAATACGGACAGCCAGATTCATATCCAAGAACTACTCAGGCCGAGAAGAAGGTTACATGGCAAAAATGCTCCAAGAATTGCATTTACCATCACTCCAATCCAGACGAACATCACAGCGTCTCATTTTTATGTTCAAATGGTTGAGGGGTTGGTACTAGCTATACCACGATCTGATGTTCTCCAAAAGTCAAGACAAAAGAAAATCATCAAAACAACAAGGAACTTTGGATACTTTTGTATCTTAGAACATAGAACATAGTAGACACAAACGTCAACAACAACAGCAGACCCTACCAAGTTCACAGCTCTAAAACTACTCAACACAAGAACTCTTTCTTCATAAGAACAGTAGTTGACTGGAACAATCTGGAAGACAATGTTGTGCGCGCCCAAACAGTGGAGGGATTCAAACTTTCCCTCTCAAAGTAGCACCAATAAAGTGCTGTCCCATCTCTCTCTCCGTCGCGAAAAAACAGAATTGGGACCTGCGACGTACCTTTACAGATATAGATGAATTTAATCATTTTGAATGATTTGAGCCAAGCCCCGTATATCATTCCCAAAATCAAGCACTTTATCAACTAATCTCAACTAACTGAATAAAAGTATTTTTTTTCAAAATCAACAGTAAGTTGTAATATTTTTTACCTACTAACGTGAAATAAAAGCCGACTGATCTGTATTTATAAGATTATCAAAGACTTTTCTTATCTTATTTGCAATTGAACCTATTGCAACCTTATAAATTGAATTCAAGGAAGTGAAATATGACGCCAGTTCTTTAAGTATTGCCTTGGCATGCCAAGTTTGTTCTAGACACAAGATCTAGACATAATACAAAGTTTGGATTCAGTTCAGCGTGTCAACTGATGATGAAACGTCGACTAAAGACTTCTACTGCCATTGCCCAGTACGTCAAAGAACGATGGGAGTGTGTGCACACACATCCAACATACTATATTACCTTGGCTATTACAGAACGCTAGACAATCATAAACCGTTGCAACCACGAGCGAAGGAATTCAGAAAGAGCTTGAAATAGAATGAGGTTCTTGATAGTATAGAGCCTACGTCAATCATTTGTTTGGAGCACAACTTGAAATCTTGGATGTCCAATTGTCGTGACTAACGTCAGTTATAGGATTATAATCATTATAATCTGGTGTCATGATGACATCCTAAATATTATACCATACCCATTTATTTGCTAATTGCACAAATAAACCCTAACTAATAATTAACCAACGCAGATTGACAAAAAATAATTTGTGATAACATTTTCAACCAATAAAATATCAAAATGGCCATCTTGGATTTGTTCGTTTCCAATATAATCAATTTTATCAATTGCCAATTTAACAATATGGCCATTACATTCATATTTTCAATATGTAGCCCCACCTACATTTTATTATTACGTTCTATGATCAATAGCTCATTATGTAACCATTACTAGGTCAAACCATTTTGTGCATCCAACACTCGTAAGATAGCTCGTCTCAAAAGTTCGGACTAAAAATTACTTCTTGCATTTGTTTTGTCTTTAAATCTCTCAATTTCAAAATAGAAACATAATTGTAGGGCAAGTTGTTACCTTGAATGTGAGCTCGTCGTTGTGCATCATAAGATTAGATTATTAATTGTAAATCTTACTTTTTTTCTAGATAAACCTAACATTTTCAAAAACAAACTGAGTGTTAAAATAAATTTTACTTGTTTAAGTTGCTATAACGGTAAGGACAACTCACTACCAAAATAAAATCCAAAAGAAACGAGGGGCCATTTTGAAAACCTACCAAAAAATCAAGAAGTTGTCAGATAATATTGTACTCTCGATGACAAACCCCACACATTTGATTTTAAGTGTTTTCCATAGAAATAAATGTTTTATTGGTATCCGTGTATCAAAACCAAATCAGAATTTACCACCCGAGACAGTGGATCTATGTTTTCTTCAGTTTCAGTAATTGACCAGTAATTGGAAATAACATTGCTGAAAACGATCACTTGAACAAGTAAAGATGGTACCTTGCTGATGCAACCTATAACATATTCAACATGTTTTACAAATAGACAATTCAACAACAACTTTTAATTTTTTTTTATTTTTATTAATTAAAAAATACATTTTATCTCCATATAGAAAGACCACAGATATAATACTGTGTTTTCGTACAAATGCTTTGTTCTTAATACGTTAGCAGTTAATTAGTGGCAGTTTCAACAATAAACACTTGCGCTGGAGAACTTTTCATATTTAGTGACATTTAAAGTATAAAAATTAGTGGAAAATATGATAACTATCACAGAACAGAATATCAAGTACTAAGTATTAAACAATAAGGATGACATTTGTACACCTCATTTTAAAAGAGATGAACAGTTGTGCTTACAACAAAATTAAAAGAGAGCGATTATTTTTTGTGGAGAGCTAACAAATTTTGTACATCCGTCTACAACTCTGCTTCGCCAATTGAAATAGAATATGGCAAAAATGGCAGATTCCAAACTACTACGTAAAATGTATTCTTATCAACGTGTATATAACATTTTTGCATGCCAGCATGCACTGTAAAGAGTCCACATAAAATATACAAGCACTCTACATTAATGATACTGGAGGTAGTTCCTGATCTACAATTTATATTCACTTGAAATGCAAGATATGGCCTTTCTTTGGACAGAGTGGTCTCTGTCTTACACTTTACAAAGGTGTTTTTCACTCAATATTATACTCATATTAACGGTGACTTAACGATACATCGGCACAACAGTTTTTACTAAAATGATCAAAGTGAGATTAGATTTGTAGGAATCACACACAAACATATTTATCACAGATTATTTCATAAAAAACAACTGACTGCAAACACTTCCAAAATAACAGCTTTGCAATTGTAAAAGATATAAAGTATAATATCAACATACACTCAACAATACGTTTTAGTAAATAACTATGTGGCTGCCATGTATCATATCTTATCAGCAAACTGATGTTCAATATGTCAATAACTTAAAGTGAATACTGTGAAATTCAGTTAAACATCATCATCACTCTTTATTCCTCAATAATGAGAGTACAAAAACAAAATATTCACAAAGAAAATAAAGCTATTGAGGATAGTGTAATTCTCTTATAACGTGGGCATTAATTCAGTCAATGGAATTGAAATATAAGTTTGCAGCTTTTCTGAGGAAAAACGCACAATCCAAAATAAATTCCTCATTGATGCAATTCAAAATCAGCTACCTACATTAAATTTCGTAACAAAACAATAGTTGAAATACATGTATTTGATTTTATTAATACCCGCTCTTAGCAATACCAACAAAGGAACAACAGATAGAACAATTCAGCTTAGAGCTTTGATAACTTTACAGTGTATAGCTACAATGCCATAGGCTTGCATAACCTCTGATGTAAATAATTCAAATACCACCACTATAGTACTATATAACATACTTCACTAAAATTTATCTTCAAATAAATGAGTATTATATGCACACACCCTAACCTATCAGAAAACATGGACAGAACCGGAACTAAACACTGTTAATCGGATTCCATATAGATGTGATTAGAGTTTTATAACCTATCAGTAAACATGGACAGAACCGGAACTAAACACTGAATCGGATTCCATATAAATGTGATTAGAGTTTTATAACCTATCAGTAAACATGGACAGAACCGGAACTAAACACTGTTAATCGGATTCCATATAGATGAGATTAGAGTTTTATAACCTATCAGTAAACATGGACAGAACTGGAACTAAACACTGTTAATCGGATTCCATATAGATGTGATGAAGTTTTATAACCTATCAGTAAACATAGACAGAACTGGAACTAAACACTGTTAATCGGATTCCATATAGATGTGATTAGAGTTTTATAACCTATCAGTAAACATGGACAGAACCGGAACTAAACACTGTTAATCGGATTCCATATAGATGTGATTAGAGTTTTATAACCTATCAGTAAACATGGACAGAACCGGAACTAAACACTGTTAATCGGATTCCATATAGATGTGATTAGAGTTTTATAACCTATCAGTAAACATGGACAGAACTGGAACTAAACACTGTTAATCGGATTCCATATAGATGTGATGAAGTTTTATAACCTATCGGTAAACATGGACAGAACCGGAACTAAACACTGTTAATCGGATTCCATATAGATGTGATTAGAGTTTTATTTTCGTAGATAGCAGTGAAATCTCTCTGCACAAAGACTAAACTAATAACGATCCATGAAAATCTGCCCTACTGTTATATATGTTTTGTTATGTGAAGTTTGTAAAATAATGTTACGGTATAATCCATTAAATTAATGGGGAGATTGCAGAATAGCTTACCATCTCCCCACACTCATAGAGGCAAATCATTCATCTTCGCAACAAAGAAAATCCTGTGTCAAACATTATACAGATTTATGTAAAATCCCTCTATCCACACAGCAGGATTTCCCGTATAAGGTCCCATCTATCTGACTCTGGAGGGAACATGGCCTAGAGATATACTAAAAATGTTAAAATGAACTCATCCTTAGGAGAGGAAAATAATGCTAAAATGAACTCATCCTTAGGAGAGGAAAATAACCTACAATGTTAAAATGGACTCATCCTTAGGAGAGGAAAATAACCTACAATGTTAAATGGACTCATTCTTAGGAGAGGAAAATAACCTACAATGTTAAAATGGACTCATCCTTAGGAGAGGAAAACAACCTACAATACTTTACCAAGTTTACCCTAACAGATTATATCAGCTGTATTTAAAAAATTGTAGTTAATTGCATTTGAAATTGTACACATATGATTAACTGTTAGTTTATATGTATCAATGTAAATATATTCTGTTATGAAAATCATAGATATACCAATTTAAATATATAAAGGTAAATTAACGAAATTATTTAAAACATGAGTATTATGTGAAAAATCATTCAAATATGGTTTAAATTATTAATTCATACAAGAATTCCACGGAAGTGGAGGTGTCGCCTGTGTATGCGAATAATTAAAGGGTCATAACTCTTTAAAATTAGGACTTGAATAAAAAAAAACAATAACAAACTTGTCCACAGTATTATGGTAACGAACATTCTATTTTCGCAAAAAAAAATA
The DNA here is from genome assembly GCF_902652985.1 of Pecten maximus. NCBI lineage: Eukaryota > Metazoa > Mollusca > Bivalvia > Pectinida > Pectinidae > Pecten > Pecten maximus. Next base: position 138,592 of record NC_047016.1, on the reverse strand, counting down.
AAGGGCTATAACTCTTTTAAAAAGGTCCGAATAAATTTGGTTAACGAACTTGTCCACAGTATTATGGTAACGAACCTTCCCATGAAGTTTCAAATTAATCCTGTAATAATTATTCAAGTTATTGAGTGGAAACCATTCTCGCAAAAAATTAAAGGGCTATAACTCTTTTAAAAAGGTGCGAATAATTTTGGTTATCGAACTTGTCCGAGCTATCATGGTAATGAACCTTCCCATGAAGTTTCGAATTAATCCGTTCTAAACTACTAAAGTTATCGCACGAAAACCATTTTCCGGACGACGCCGACGCCGACACCGACGCCAAAGTAATACCTATATGTCTCCTTTTTCAAAGGCGACACAAAAATTGCAATTACTCTCGATCAATTACAAACATGAAAATCACAGCGATAGTCTACAGTATTGCAACCTTACCCATTATGTGTCTTTGGTTTCATTTAAGGTTATATTGATTACATCCCAACAGCTTCCATTTTAAATCTGCAGTTATTTTGTATGGCATCAAAATTTGGATAAATGCATAATCATACATATTTATTTTAACATGATATAATTATTAGCTTACTTTGTTCGAACCGCACTCTGAAACTACTGGTAATTATCTTGTCTATCACTGACCCTCACCAAGCAGCTACAAGAAGTTTGTTACTAAACCTCAATCGACTACTACAGGTAATTAACTTGTTTGTTACTAAACCTCAATCGACTACTACAGGTAATTAACTTTTTTGTTACTGAACCTCAATCGACTACTACAGGTAATTAACTTGTCTGTTACTGAACCTCAATCGACAGCTACAGGTAATTAACTTGTCTGTTACTGAACCTCAATCGACTACTACAGGTAATCAACTTATTTGTTACTAAACCTCAATTGACTACTACAGGTAATTAACTTGTCTGTTACTGAACCTCAATCGACTATACAGGTAATTAACTTGTTTGTTACTGAACCTCAATTGACAGTTACAGGTAATTAACTTGTCTGTTACTGAACCTCAATCGACAGCTACAGGTAATTAACTTGTTTGTTAATGAACCTCAATCGACAGTTACAGGTAATTAACTTTTTTGTTACTAAACCTCAATCGACTACTACAGGTAATTAACTTTTTTGTTACTGAACCTCAATCGACTACTACAGGTAATTAACTTGTTTGTTACTGAACCTCAATCGACAGTTACAGGTAATTAACTTGTCTGTTACTGAACCTCAATCGACTACTACAGGTAATTAACTTGTCTGTTACTGAACCTCAATCGACTACTACAGGTAATTAACTTGTCTGTTACTGAACCTCAATCGACAGTTACAGGTAATTAACTTGTCTGTTACTGAACCTCAATCGACAGTTACAGGTAATTAACTTGTCTGTTACTGAACCTCAATCGACAGTTACAGGTAATTAACTTGTCTGTTACTGAACCTCAATCGACAGTTACAGGTAATTAACTTGTCTGTTACTGAACCTCAATCTACGACTACAGGTAATTATATTAACTTATTTGTTACTGAACCTCAATCAACAGCTACAGGTAATTAACTTGTTTGTTAATGAACCTCAATCTACTACTACAGGTAATTAACTTGTTTGTTACTGAACCTCAATCGACAGCTACAGGTAATTAACTTGTCTGTTACTGAACCTCAATCGACAGCTACAGGTAATTAACTTCTTTATTACAGACTCTTACTCGGCAGCTACATGTAATTAATTGAAGACGCTTCACAATTGACGTGAGCGACATCTGAAACAATATCAAATAGCAATAGTATGGAATTCAAATAGTGTTCTACAAAAATTAGGTATATTCATATCTTAATCAGTTGAAAACCCATTACCAATTAGGTCCTGCCTAGTGAAGAGACAGTGAAACTGGATGAATCAGGGACTCATAAGACCTTTATGGATTCACTAACAATATTTGGTCAACCTTTCTTGACATCATCAGATTTGGTGCTACATCTGCTATTTGTTCGCTCCTCAATCGTACACAGCTTGTTATTTACTTGTTTTACTTCAGTATGTTCTTCCTTCTTTTCGTTTCTTCTGTAATTTTCAATAGCCTGTGCTTCAGTCTCATCATCTATTTTGTCATTATTTTTGGAGAAATCACTACTTTTTTCAATCACTATTTGAATATAGGTCTCATTTTGATTTTTCAATGAAGACTTTACTGGTTTGGCCATCGGAGGGAAGCGGTAAGTACTGGAACTGTTACTGTCTACAGAACTATTCATCATTTTCACTTCATCAGGCCTGAAATGCACTTGTTCTGAAAAAAAAGATAAACTCATAGCCAAAATTCATCATCAACAGTAGGTGTGTAATTCAATCATTGGCAGTTTCCATAATATATATATATAGTTATGCACAATTAATATTGTGAGCATATAGAACTTGATGCTAGGATACAATGTTGAAAATACATTTGGATAAACTGTGAAAGTATCCTTAACATCTTTTTATATGATACAAATGTACTATATATATATATATATATGGTATGAATATGAGCTGTAAAGGAATTCCTGGGATAGTTTAGTTGTATATGATATTATACGCGGTGTGAATACGAGCTGTAAAGGAATTCCTGAGATAGTTTAGTTGTATATGATATTATATGCGGTGTGAATATGAGTTGTAAAGGAATTCCTGAGATAGTTTAGTTGTATATGATACTATACGCGGTGTGAATATGAGCTGTAAAGGAATTCCTGGGATAGTTTAGTTGTATATGATATTATACGCGGTGTGAATATGAGTTGTAAAGGAATTCCTGGGATAGTTTTGTTGTATATGATATTATACGCGGTGTGAATATGAACTGTGAAGGAATTCCTTGGATAGTATAGTTGTATATGTTATTATACGCGGTGTGAATATGAACTGTGAAGGAATTCCTGGGATAGTTTAGTTGTATATGATATTATACGCAGTGTGAATATGAGCTGTAAAGGAATTCCTGAGATAGTTTAGTTGTATATGATATTATACGCGGTGTGAATATGAGCTGTAAAGGAATTCCTGAGATAGTTTAGTTGTATATGATATTATACGCGGTGTGAATATGAGCTGTAAAGGAATTCCTGGGATAGTTTAGTTGTATATGATATTATACGCGGTGTGAATATGAGCTGTGAAGGAATTCCTGGCATATTTGTGTATGATATTATTTAACTGCTAAGGAATCCTGGAGATATTTATACATGATATGGTGTTATATTAGCTATGAAGGAATTCCTGAGGTATTTATATATGTTACTATACAATGTGTGAATATGGACTGTAAAGGAATTCCTGGGATATTTGTAGATGTTACTATATATACACAGTGTGAATATGAACTGTGAAAAATCGAAGGAATTACTGAGATATTTGTACACTGTATATGATATACTATACACAGTATGAATATGAACTGTGAAGGAATTACTGGGATAGTTTATAATTAGTTGTATATGTTACTATACACGGTATGAATATGAACTGTGAAGGAATTACTGGGATAGTTTATAATTAGTTGTATATGTTACTATACACGGTATGAATATGAACTGTGAAGGAATTACTGAGATATTTGTATACTGTATATGATATACTATACACGGTATGGATATGAACTGTGAAGGAATTACTGGGATAGTTTATAATTAGTTGTATATGTTACTATACACAGTATGAATATAAACTGTGAAGGAATTACTAAGATATTTGTATACTGTATATGATATACTATACACGGTATGGATATGAACTGTAAAGGAATTCCTGAGATAGTTTAGTTGTATATGATATTATTATACGCGGTGTGAATATGAGCTGTAAAGGAATTCCTGGGATAGTTTAGTTGTATATAATATTATACGCGGTGTGAATATGAGCTGTAAAGGAATTCCTGGGATAGTTTAGTTGTATATGATATTATACGCGGTGTGAATATGAGCTGTGAAGGAATTCCTGGGATAGTTTAGTTGTATATGATATTATACGCGGTGTGAATATGAGCTGTAAAGGAATTCCTGATATAGTTTAGTTGTATATGATATTATACGCGGTGTGAATATGAGCTGTAAAGGAATTCCTGGGATAGTTTAGTTGTATATGATATTATACTCGGTATGAATATGAGCTGTAAAGGAATCCCCGATATAGTTTAGTTGTATATGATATTATACGCGGTGTGAATATGAACTGTAAAGGAATCCCTGAGATAGTTCAGTTGTATATGATATTATACGCGGTGTGAATATGAGCTGTGAAGGAATTCCTGAGATAGTTTAGTTGTATTTGATATTATACGCGGTGTGAATATGAGCTGTAAAGGAATTCCTGAGATAGTTTAGTTGTATATGATATTATACGCGGTGTGAATATGAGCTGTAAAGGAATCCCTGAGATAGTTTAGTTGTATATGATATTATACGCAGTGTGAATATGAGCTGTGAAGGAATTCCTGAGATAGTTTAGTTGTATATGATATTATACGCAGTGTGAATATGAGCTGTAAAGGAATTCCTTGGATAGTATAGTTGTATATGTTACTTAACACTGTGTGAATATGAACTGTGAAGGAATTACTGACATAAATATTTGTACACAGGTTTTTGTTATGGATAGACTTTAATTATCCTACCTTTACTGGGGGTGTATTTCTCACAAGACCATTTAGATTTTATGGCATTTTACTGTTACAGTAGCTGTCAACTCATTTTTGTTATTACAACACCATCAAGAAAATTAGTGCAGAATATAAAGAAAATGTATATTAATTCTTAGACACATGAAGAAAAAAAAGCTTTAGAAGGACAAATGTGTTCCAATGACACCAACCATGTAAAATATCAAACCCAGGTAATAAGAACTAGGGTGAGGTGGAAACACCCAGACATATATAACAAGTATCAGAAATGTATAATTTCATATCGCTTGAGAAATTAAAAACATATCCAAATGCAATCAGAATGTTGACTATAAATTGACTAAAGTGTATATAACTTTCATCTTCCTCAATAATGGGAGGTTCTTGAATATTGAATCAACAGACATGTTCATATAAACACCATATATCAAGGTGAAGAGGGATGGTACTATCTAGAAATGTAAAATGTACAATAAGCGAGAATTCATCTTGCTTTTCATTCATTAGTGGTAATCAAGCAAGTTATGTATACATTGTTAACACAGGTTAAAATAAGAATATGGGGTTATATCTAATCAGAATGGTTATCTAAAATCAATTTATATATAAGTATAAGTGAAATTGATGGACACTGGCACCACTTGATAGTTATAGAGTGACACAATGCAACTGCAATTTAATAGTCCTTCGAATGGCAGTAAGATATTTCTGATAATTATTTGTTGACATCAACCTTACACTGCTAACAATTGAATAATAAGAAATTTGGTTAAGTGCAGAAACATAGAATTGAAGTGTCATATTCCTTATCAGTTACTGCAAATGTCAAAAATTGCTTTAAAGATTTTTGTACTCAATCAGATTTCAGCACTTATCTTCAGAAAAAGATCACGCTACTGAACATGACACTATAAACTTACTATGAGAGGTCGATGTAGGAGTTAATTAACACTACTGAACATGACACCATAAACTTACTATGAGAGGTCGGTGTAGGAGTTAAGGCTACTGAACATGACACCATAAACTTACTATGAGAGGTCGGTGTAGGAGTTAAGGCTACTGAACATGACACCATAAACTTACTATGAGAGGTCGGTGTAGGAGTTAAGGCTACTGAACATGACACCATAAACTTACTATGAGAGGTCGGTGTAGGAGTTAACACTACTGAACATGACACTATAAACTTACTATGAGAGGTCGGTGTAGGAGTTAACACTACTGAACATGACACCATAAACTTACTATGAGAGGTCGGTGTAGGAGTTAACACTACTGAACATGACACCATAAACTTACTATGAGAGGTCGGTGTAGGAGTTAAGGCTACTGAACATGACACCATAAACTTACTATGAGAGGTCGGTGTAGGAGTTAAGGCTACTGAACATGACACCATAAACTTACTATGAGAGGTCGGTGTAGGAGTTAACACTACTGAACATGACACCATAAACTTACTATGAGAGGTCGGTGTAGGAGTTAAGGCTACTGAACATGACACTATAAACTTACTATGAGAGGTCAGTGTAGGAGTTAACACTACTGAACATGACACCATAAACTTACTATGAGAGGTCGGTGTAGGAGTTAAGGCTACTGAACATGACACTATAAACTTACTATGAGAGGTCAGTGTAGGAGTTAACACTACTGAACATGACACTATAAACTTACTATGAGAGGTCGGTGTAGGAGTTAAGGCTACTGAACATGACACTATAAACTTACTATGAGAGGTCGGTGTAGGAGTTAACACTACTGAACATGACACCATAAACTTACTATGAGAGGCCGGTGTAGGAGTTAAGGCTATATACATGTATACTGAACATGACACCATAAACTTACTATGAGAGGTCGGTGTAGGAGTTAAGGCTACTGAACATGACACTATAAACTTACTATGAGAGGTCAGTGTAGGAGTTAAGGCTACTGAACATGACACCATAAACTTACTATGAGAGGTCGGTGTAGGAGTTAAGGCTACTGAACATGACACCATAACTTACTATGAGAGGTCGGTGTAGGAGTTAAGGCTACTGAACATGACACCATAAACTTACTATGAGAGGTCGGTGTAGGAGTTAAGGCTACTGAACATGACACCATAAACTTACTATGAGAGGTTGGTGTAGGAGTTAAGGCTACTGAACATGACACTATAAACTTACTATGAGAGGTCGGTGTAGGAGTTAACACTACTGAACATGACACCATAAACTTACTATGAGAGGTCGGTGTAGGAGTTAAGGCTACTGAACATGACACCATAAACTTACTATGAGAGGTCGGTGTAGGAGTTAAGGCTACTGAACATGACACCATAAACTTACTATGAGAGGTCGGTGTAGGAGTTAACACTACTGAACATGACACCATAAACTTACTATGAGAGGTCGGTGTAGGAGTTAATTAACGCTACTGAACATGACACCATAAACTTACTATGAGAGGTCGGTGTAGGAGTTAATTAACGCTACTGAACATGACACTATAAACTTACTATGAGAGGTCGGTGTAGGAGTTAAGGCTACTGAACATGACACCATAAACTTACTATGAGAGGTTGGTGTAGGAGTTAAGGCTACTGAACATGACACCATAAACTTACTATGAGAGGTCGGTGTAGGAGTTAACACTACTGAACATGACACCATAAACTTACTATGAGAGGTCGGTGTAGGAGTTAATTAACGCTACTGAACATGACACCATAAACTTACTATGAGAGGTCGGTGTAGGAGTTAAGGCTACTGAACATGACACCATAAACTTACTATGAGAGGTCGGTGTAGGAGTTAACGCTACTGAACATGACACCATAAACTTACTATGAGAGGTCGGTGTAGGAGTTAAGGCTACTGAACATGACACCATAAACTTACTATGAGAGGTCGGTGTAGGAGTTAAGGCTATATATACTGAACATGACACCATAAACTTACTATGAGAGGTCGGTGTAGGAGTTAAGGCTACTGAACATGACACTATAAACTTACTATGAGAGGTCGGTGTAGGAGTTAAGGCTACTGAACATGACACCATAAACTTACTATGAGAGGTCGGTGTAGGAGTTAAAGGCTACTGAACATGACACCATAAACTTACTATGAGAGGTTGGTGTAGGAGTTAAGGCTACTGAACATGACACCATAAACTTACTATGAGAGGTCGGTGTAGGAGTTAACGCTACTGAACATGACACCATAAACTTACTATGAGAGGTCGGTGTAGGAGTTAACACTACTGAACATGACACCATAAACTTACTATGAGAGGTCGGTGTAGGAGTTAAGGCTACTGAACATGACACCATAAACTTACTATGAGAGGTCGGTGTAGGAGTTAAGGCTACTGAACATGACACTATAAACTTACTATGAGAGGTCGGTGTAGGAGTTAAGGCTACTGAACATGACACTATAAACTTACTATGAGAGGTCGGTGTAGGAGTTAAGGCTACTGAACATGACACCATAAACTTACTATGAGAGGTCGGTGTAGGAGTTAAGGCTACTGAACATGACACCATAAACTTACTATGAGAGGTCGGTGTAGGAGTTAAGGCTATATATACTGAACATGACACCATAAACTTACTATGAGAGGTCGGTGTAGGAGTTAACACTACTGAACATGACACCATAAACTTACTATGAGAGGTCGGTGTAGGAGTTAAGGCTACTGAACATGACACCATAAACTTACTATGAGAGGTCGGTGTAGGAGTTAATTAACGCTACTGAACATGACACCATAAACTTACTATGAGAGGTCGGTGTAGGAGTTAAGGCTACTGAACATGACACCATAAACTTACTATGAGAGGTCGGTGTAGGAGTTAAGGCTACTGAACATGACACCATAAACTTACTATGAGAGGTCGGTGTAGGAGTTAACACTACTGAACATGACACCATAAACTTACTATGAGAGGTCGGTGTAGGAGTTAATTAACGCTACTGAACATGACACCATAAACTTACTATGAGAGGTCAGTGTAGGAGTTAAGGCTACTGAACATGACACTATAAACTTACTATGAGAGGTCGGTGTAGGAGTTAACGCTACTGAACATGACACCATAAACTTACTATGAGAGGTCAGTGTAGGAGTTAAGGCTACTGAACATGACACCATAAACTTACTATGAGAGGTCGGTGTAGGAGTTAAGGCTATATATACTGAACATGACACCATAAACTTACTATGAGAGGTCGGTGTAGGAGTTAAGGCTACTGAACATGACACTATAAACTTACTATGAGAGGCCGGTGTAGGAGTTAAGGCTACTGAACATGACACCATAAACTTACTATGAGAGGTCGGTGTAGGAGTAAAGGCTACTGAACATGACACCATAAACTTACTATGAGAGGTTGGTGTAGGAGTTAAGGCTACTGAACATGACACCATAAACTTACTATGAGAGGTCAGTGTAGGAGTTAACACTACTGAACATGACACCATAAACTTACTATGAGAGGTCGGTGTAGGAGTTAACACTACTGAACATGACACTATCAACTTACTATGAGAGGTTGGTGTAGGAGTTAAGGCTATATATACTGAACATGACACCATAAACTTACTATGAGAGGTCGGTGTAGGAGTTAAGGCTACTGAACATGACACTATAAACTTACTATGAGAGGTCTGTGTAGGAGTTAAGGCTACTGAACATGACAATATAAACTTACTATGAGAGGTCGGTGTAGGAGTTAAGGCTACTGAACATGACACCATAAACTTACTATGAGAGGTCGGTGTAGGAGTTAAGGCTACTGAACATGACACCATAAACTTACTATGAGAGGTCGGTGTAGGAGTTAAGGCTATATATACTGAACATGACACCATAAACTTACTATGAGAGGTCGGTGTAGGAGTTAACACTACTGAACATGACACTATAAACTTACTATGAGAGGTCGGTGTAGGAGTTAAGGCTATATATACTGAACATGACACCATAAACTTACTATGAGAGGTCGGCGTAGGAGTTAATTAACGCTACTTAACATGACACTATCAACTTACTATGACAGGTCGGTGTAGGAGTTAAGGCTACTGAACATGACACCATAAACTTACTATGAGAGGTCGGTGTAGGAGTTAAGGCTACTGAACATGACACCATAAACTTACTATGAGAGGTCGGTGTAGGAGTTAAGGCTACTGAACATGACACCATAAACTTACTATGAGAGGTCGGTGTAGGAGTTAAGGCTATATATACTGAACATGACACCATAAACTTACTATGAGAGGTCGGTGTAGGAGTTAAGGCTACTGAACATGACACCATAAACTTACTATGAGAGGTCGGTGTAGGAGTTAACGCTACTGAACATGACACCATAAACTTACTATGAGAGGCTGGTGTATGAGTTAAGGCTACTGAACATGACACCATAAACTTACTATGAGAGGTCGGTGTAGGAGTTAAGGCTATATATACTGAACATGACACCATAAACTTACTATGAGAGGTCGGTGTAGGAGTTAACACTACTGAACATGACACTATAAACTTACTATGAGAGGTTGGTGTAGGAGTTAAGGCTATATATACTGAACATGACACCATAAACTTACTATGAGAGGTCGGCGTAGGAGTTAATTAACGCTACTTAACATGACACTATCAACTTACTATGAGAGGTCGGTGTAGGAGTTAAGGCTACTGAACATGACACCATAAACTTACTATGAGAGGTCGGTGTAGGAGTTAAGGCTACTGAACATGACACCATAAACTTACTATGAGAGGTCGGTGTAGGAGTTAAGGCTATATATACTGAACATGACACCATAAACTTACTATGAGAGGTCGGTGTAGGAGTTAAGGCTACTGAACATGACACCATAAACTTACTATGAGAGGTCGGTGTAGGAGTTAACACTACTGAACATGACACCATAAACTTACTATGAGAGGCCGGTGTAGGAGTTAAGGCTACTGAACATGACACCATAAACTTACTATGAGAGGTCGGTGTAGGAGTTAAGGCTACTGAACATGACACTATAAACTTACTATGAGAGGTCGGGTGTAGGAGTTAAGGCTACTGAACATGACACTATAAACTTACTATGAGAGGTATGGTGTAGGAGTTAAGGCTACTGAACATGACACCATAAACTTACTATGAGAGGTCGGTGTAGGAGTTAAGGCTACTGAACATGACACCATAAACTTACTATGAGAGGTCGGTGTAGGAGTAAGGCTACTGACATGACACCATAAACTTACTATGAGAGGTCGGTGTAGGAGTTAAGGCTACTGAACATGACACCTATAAACTTACTATGAGAGGTCGGATGTAGGAGTATTAACAGCTACTGAACATGACACCATAAACTTACTATGAGAGTCGGTGTAGGAGTTAATTAACGCTACTGAACATGACACTATAAACTTACTATGAGAGGTCGGTGTAGGAGTTAAGGCTACTGAACATGACACCATAAACTTACTATGAGAGGTCGGTGTAGGAGTTAAGGCTACTGAACATGACACCATAAACTTACTATGAGAGGTCGGTGTAAGAGTTAAGGCTACTGAACATGACACTATAAACTTACTATGAGAGGTCGGTGTAGGAGTTAAGGCTACTGAACATGACACTATAAACTTACTATGAGAGGTCAGTGTAGGAGTTAACACTACTGAACATGACACCATAAACTTACTATGAGAGGTCGGTGTAGGAGTTAATTAACACTACTGAACATGACACCATAAACTTACTATGAGAGGTCGGTGTAGGAGTTAATTAACGCTACTGCATGAACATGACACTATAAACTTACTATGAGAGGTCGGTGTAGGAGTTAAGGCTACTGAACATGACACCATAAACTTACTATGAGAGGTCGGTGTAGGAGTTAATTAACACTACTGAACATGACACTATAAACTTACTATGAGAGGTCGGTGTAGGAGTTAAGGCTACTGAACATGACACCATAAACTTACTATGAGAGGTCGGTGTAGGAGTTAAGGCTACTGAACATGACACCATAAACTTACTATGAGAGGCCGGTGTAGGAGTTAAGGCTACTGAACATGACACTATAAACTTACTATGAGAGGTCGGTGTAGGTGATCCTGCTCTGGAGGTTGCCTGAGAGGTACCACGGGATCTCATTCCCAATGATAAACGTTCCTTCTCTTCCATTATTTTACCAGACATCTCCTGCAATGAATACATGTTGTACTGTCACAATGTCTGTTGATATTTTAGTGAAATCAAAGACTGATCATGGTTGGTGAAGCAATTATCACAACTATTGACTGAATCCCTAGGACTGGATTCTAGGTCATCACTTAGCCAATTTGATCCCCTCCCTCAGCCCTCCCAGTGTATGGTAGATCCCATCTTTAATCCCTCTCCCTGTATGGTAGATCCCATCCCTCGGCCCTCTCCCTGTATGGTAGATCCCATCCTTTATCCCTCCAAGTGTATAGTAGATCCCATCCCTCAGCCCTCCCAGTGTATGGTAGATCCCATCCTTAATCCCTCCCAGTGTATGGTAGATCCCATTCTTAATCCCTCTCCCTGTATGGTAGATCCGGGATCCCATCCCTCAGGCCCTCCCAGTGTATGGTAGATCCTATCCCTCAGCCCTCTCAGTGTATGGTAGATCCCATCCCTCAGCCCTCTCCCTGTATGGTAGATCCCATCCCGCAGCCCTCTCCCTGTATGGTAGGTCCAATCCTTAAGCCCTCTCCCTGTATGGTAGATCCCATCCCACAGCCCTCTCAGTGTATGGTAGATCCCACCCCCCATCCCTCTCAGTGTATGGTAGATCCCATCCCTCAGCCCACTCCCTGTATGGTAGATCCCATCCTTAAGCCCTCCCAGTGTATGGTAGATCCCATCCTTAAGCCCTCCCAGTGTATGGTAGATCCCATCCTTAAGCCCTCCCAGTGTATGGTAGATCCCATTCTTAATCCCTCTCCCTGTATGGTAGATCCGGGATCCCATCCCTCAGGCCCTCCCAGTGTATGGTAGATCCTATCCCTCAGCCCTCTCAGTGTATGGTAGATCCCATCCTTCAGCCCTCTCCCTGTATGGTAGATCCCATCCCTCAGCCCACTCCCTGTATGGTAGATCCCATCCTTAAGCCCTCCCAGTGTATGGTAGATCCCATCCTTAAGCCCTCTCCCTGTATGGTAGATCCCATCACTCAGCCCTCTCCCTGTATGGTAGATCCCATCCTTAATCCCTCCCAGTGTATGGTAGATCCGATCCTTAAGCCCTCCCAGTGTATGGTAGATCCCATCCCTCAGCCCTCTCCCTGTATGGTAGATCCCATCCCGCAGCCCTCTCCCTGTATGGTAGGTCCAATTCTTAAGCCCTCTCCCTGTATGGTAGATCCCATCCCACAGCCCTCTCAGTGTATGGTAGATCCCACCCCCCATCCCTCTCAGTGTATGGTAGATCCCATCCCTCAGCCCACACCCTGTATGGTAGATCCCATCCTTAAGCCCTCCCAGTGTATGGTAGATCCCATCCTTAAGCCCTCTCCCTGTATGGTAGATCCCATCCCTCAGCCCTCTCCCTGTATGGTAGATCCCATCCTTAATCCCTCCCAGTGTATGGTAGATCCCATCCTTAAGCCCTCCCAGTGTATGGTAGATCCCATCCCGCAGCCCTCTCAGTGTATGGTAGATCCCACCCTTAAGCCCTCCCAATGTATGGTAGATCCCATCCCTCAGCCCTCTCCCTGTATGGTAGATCCCATCCCTCAGCCCTCCCAGTGTATGGGAGATCCCATCCCTCAGCCCTTTCAGTGTATGGTAGATCCCATCCCTCAGCCCTCTCCCTGTATGGTTGATCCCATCCCTCAGCCCTCTCAGTGTATGGTAGATCCCATCATTAATCCCTCTTAGTGCATGTGTAAGCTAGGGCCCATCTCTAGTCAATTCAGTGTAAACAAGACCTCATCCCTCAGACCTCTCAATGTAAGGTGGCCCCATCCTTAAGCCCTCTCAATGTAATTATAAGGTGGCCCCATCCTTAAGCCCTCTCAATGCATGTAAGGTAGCCCAATCCTTAAGCCCTCTCAATGTAACAAGGATGGATAGTATTGCAACAGCAATACAAAGTCCCCTGCCTGAACCAGGAGTGCAACTATTTATTTCCCATTTTTTAAACTAAGTGTTATACTGATCATGTATACGAAGTTTCGTTAAAATCGGAGTAGTACTTTAGGAGGAGTTGTCCGGACAAGTCTCAACCAATGAGAAGTCGGCGGCCATTTTGAAAATTGGTTTTTCTAAAAAAAAACGTGGGATGCACAACACATGTTACACTGATCATGTATACCAAGCTTTATTAAAATCGGAGTAGTGCTTTAGGAGGAGTTGTCCGGACAAGCCTCAACCAATGAGAAGCCGGCAGCCATTTTGAAAAATGAATTTAAAAAAAAAATGTGGGATGCACAACTACATGTTATACTGATCATGTATACCAAGTTTCATTAAAATCGGAGTAGTACTTTAGAAGGAGTTGTCCGGACAAGACTGAACCAATGAGAAGTCGGCGGCCATTTTGAAAATTGGTTTTTCGAAAAAAAAAATGTGGGATGCACAACTACATGTTATACTGATCATGTATACCAAGTTTCATCAAAATCGGAGTAGTACTTTAGAAGGAGTTGTCCGGACAAGTCTCAACCAATGAGAAGTCGGCGGCCATTTTGAAAATTGGTTTTTCGAAAAAAAAATGTGGGATGCACAACAACATGTTATACTGATCATGTATACCAAGTTTTATTAAAATCGGAGTAGTACTTTAGAAGGAGTTGTCCGGACAACTATTGCGTGACAGACAGACAGACGGACAGACGGACGGAGGGTAAACCTATAGTCCCCCCGTTTTTCAAACGGCAGGGGACTAATTATAAGGTGGCCCCATCCTTAAGCCCTCTCAATGTAATTATAAGGTGGTCCCCTCCTTAAGTCCTCTCAATGTAATTATAAGGTGGCCCCATCCTTAAGCCCTCTCAATGTAATTATAAGGTGGCCCCATCCTTAAGTCCTCTCAATGTAATTATAAGGTGGCCCCATCCTTAAGCCCTCTCAATGCAAGGTAGCCCAATCCTTAAGCCCTCTCAATGTAATTATAAGGTGGCCCAATCCTTAAGCCCTCTCAATGTAATTATAAGGTGGCCCCATCCTTAAGCCCTCTCAATGCATGTAAGGTGGCCCAATCCTTAAGCCCTCTCAATGTAAGGTAGCCCCATCCTTAAGCCCTCTCAATGTAATTATAAGGTGGCCCCATCCTTAAGCCCTCTCAATGTAATTATAAGGTGGCCCCATCCTTAAGCCCTCTCAATGCATGTAAGGTGGCCCAATCCTTAAGCCCTCTCAATGTAAGGTAGCCCCATCCTTAAGCCCTCTCAATGCATGTAAGGTGGCCCCATCCCTCAGCCCTCTCAATATAAGGTAGCCCAATCCTTAAGCCCTCTAAATATAAGGTAGCCCAATCCTTAAGTCCTCTCAGTGTATGGTAGACCCATCCTTAAGCCCTCTCAATATAAGGTAGCCCAATCCTTAAGCCCTCTCTGTGTATGTGTAAGTTGGCCACATCTCTAGTCTTTTCAGTGTAAAGAAGCTTGACATGATCTCTCTCAGCCCTCTCAGTGTATGTGTAAGCTAAGCCCCTTCCTTCAGTCTTCTCAATGTAAGCTATGACCCATCCCTCTGACAGCCCTCTCATTGTAAGATCCCATACTTCAACCCCCTCACGACAAGGGCCCATCTCTCAACCCACTCAGTATTAGGCACCATCCCTCAGTCCTCTCAGTGTAAGGCCCAATCCTCCCACTTTTCAACACTAAGTGTAGGACCCTCTCAATGTAAGGCCCCATCCTTCAACCCATCAGTTTTACGCCATACCTCAACCCCTCAGGAAAAGGTCCCATTCCTCAGTCCTATCAGTATAAGGCCCAATCCGTCAGCCTGTCCAGTGCAAGGCCAAATCCCTCAACCCCCTCAGGATCAGACGGAATCTCTCAGCCTGCCCAGTGCAAGGCCCAATCCCTCAACTCCCTCAGGATCAGACGAAATCTCTCAGCCTGCCCAGTGCAAGGCCCAATCCCTCAAGTCTCTCAGGATCAGACGAAATCTCTCAGCCTGCCCAGTGCAAGGCCCAATCCCTCAACTCCCTCAGGATCAGACAAAATCTCTCAGCCTGCCCAGTGCAAGGCCCATCCCTCAACCCCCTCAGGATCAGACGAAATCTCTCAGCCTGCCCAGTGCAAGGCCCAATCCCTCAAGTCTCTCAGGATCAGACGAAATCTTTCAGCCTGCCCAGTGCAAGGCCCAATCCCTCAACTCCCTCAGGATCAGACGAAATCTCTCAGCCTGCCCAGTGCAAGGCCCATCCCTCCACCCCCTCAGGATCAGACGAAATCTCTCAGCCTGCCCAGTGCAAGGCCCAATCCCTCAACTCCCTCAGGATCAGACGAAATCTCTCAGCCTGCCCAGTGCAAGGCCCATCCCTCAACCCCCTCAGGATCAGACGAAATCTCTCAGCCTGCCCAGTGCAAGGCCCAATCCCTCAAGTATCTCAGGATCAGACGAAATCTCTCAGCCTGCCCAGTGCAAGGCCCAATCCCTCAAGTATCTCAGGATCAGACGAAATCTCTCAGCCTGCCCAGTGCATGGCCCAATCCCTCAAGTCTCTCAGGATCAGACGAAATCTTTCAGCCTGCCAAGTGCAAGGCCCAATCCCTCAAGTCTCTCAGGATCAGACGAAATCTTTCAGCCTGCCCAGTGCAAGGCCCAATCCTTCAAGTCTCTCAGGATCAGACGAAATCTCTCTGCCTGCCCAGTGCAAGACCCGCCCCTCATGATCAGTGAAAGGCCTAATCCCTCAGTGCTCTAGTGTAGGCCCCATCCCCGGACAGCACTCACAGTGCAAGGGTCAATCCCTCAGCACTCACAGTTTAGGGCTCCATTCATCAGCCCCTTCATTGTGAGACCCATCCTGTACCCTCCTCAGGATAAGACCCCATCCTGCAGTCCTCTCAGTGTAGAGTCAAATCCCTCAATCCCCTCAGGATAAGGCCCCCTCCCTCAGTCCTTTCAGTGTAAGGCCCCCTCCCTCAGTCCTTTCAGTGTAAGTCCCGTCCCTCAGTCCTTTCAGTGTAAGGCCCCCTCCCTCAGTCCTTTCAGTGTAAGGCCCCCTCCCTCAGTCCTTTCAGTGTAAGACCCCCTCCCTCAGTCCTTTCAGTGTAAGGCCCCCTCCCTCAGTCCTTTCAGTGTAAGACCCCCTCCCTCATCCCTTTCAGTTAAGGCCCCCTCCCTCATCCCTTTCAGTGTAAGACCCCCTCCCTAAGTCCTTTCAGTGTAAGGCCCCCTCCTTCAGTCCTTTCAGTGTAAGACCCCCTCCCTCAGTCCTTTCAGTGTAAGGCCCCCTCCCTCAGTCCTTTCAGTTAAGGCCCCCTCCCTCAGTCCTTTCAGTGTAAGACCCCCTCCCTCAGTCCATTCATGGTAAGGCCCCCTCCCTCAGTCCTTTCAGTGTAAGGCCCCCTCCCTCAGTCCTTTCAGTGTAAGACCCCCTCCCTCAGTCCTTTCAGTGTAAGGCCCCCTCCCTCAGTCCTTTCAGTGGAAGGCCCCCTCCCTCAGTCCTTTCAGTGTAAGGCCCCCTCCCTCAGTCCTTTCAGTGTAAGACCCCCTCCCTCATCCCTTTCAGTTAAGGCCCCCTCCCTCATCACTTTCAGTGTAAGACCCCCTCCCTTAGTCCTTTCAGTGTAAGACCCCCTCCCTCATCCCTTTCAGTGTAAGACCCCCTCCCTCAGTCCTTTCAGTGTAAGACCCCCTCCCTCAGTCCTTTCAGTGTAAGGCCCCCTCCCTCAGTCCTTTCAGTGTAAGGCCCCCTCCCTCAGTCCTTTCAGTTAAGGCCCCCTCCCTCAGTCCTTTCAGTGTAAGGCCCCCTCCCTCAGTCCTTTCAGTGTAAGACCCCATCCCTCAGTCCTTTCAGTGTAAGACCCCCTCCCTCATCCCTTTCAGTGTAAGACCCCCTCCCTCATCCCTTTCAGTGTAAGCCCCATCCCTCAGTCTTTTCAGTGTAAGGCCCTATCCCTCAGCCCCAATCGCTGTTAGATGTCACCGTTCATCCCCCTCAGTGTAAGCCTTCATCCCTCAGCCCCCTCTGTGTCAGGCCCCTTCCATCAATTTCTTCAGTGTAAGGGTCAATCCCTCATCCCCTTAAATGCAAGGCCCCATCGATTACTCAGCTACACCCCATCCCTCAGCCTTTTCAGTATATGGCCCCATCCCTCTGCCCTCTCAATGTAAGGCCCCATCCCTCAGACCTCTCAGTGTAGGGCCCAATCCTTCAACCCTCTCAGGATAGCATTCCATCAACGATCTAAAAATCAATGTAACCAAAATACTGTGTTTTGCAGAAAAAGAATATATTTGTATTACATACTATATCAATTTTGTAATAATCCCAGAGGGCCATCACAGAAAATTTGATTCATAGCAAAGGGTGGAGTGATTGCTGGATAAATAATTATAAGCTCGGAAGACACTGATCTTTCAGTTCTGTTTGTCACCCTGTCAATATCAAGGATCATTTTGTTACCCTTATTAGCAACATGTCAAGGCCTGTCACATCCAGACCAGTGGAAATAATATATCTCTTCTAATGAGACAAGAAACCACAGGATAGTGGAGATTACAGTTTCCTTAGAAAACCACCTCTGGAAATGAGCTATGTTATAACGAGGAAACAATGAGGAACATACTAACACAACATAGGTTTGTAACAAATCATCAAGCAATATTGTTTTTACAATACCATTGCCTTGGAGTTGCGGATTAGCTGTTTTTCTTTGATTTTCATCTCTCGTTCTTTCTTTTTCTCCTTTTTAGTAGTTACATCTCCAATCAACACCCGGGGGTTCTTTTCAAGTCTTTCTTTATCATCAGGTGAGTCTACAATAAGAGGTTACAAAATACAGATAGATCCAGATATATATATATGTGATCAGATGAGGTCATGGGTCTCAATGGTCAACCGTGACCAGGGTCTGATATATATTGTGGGCCTTATTGGTCACCCAGGGTCTGATATATATTTTGGGCCTTAACGGTCACCCAGGGTCTGATATATATTTTGGGCCTTTGCAGTCACCCAGATTCTGCCATATATTTTGGACCTTAACGGTCACCCAGGGTCTGATATATATTTTGGGCCTTAAAGGTCACCCAGACTCTGATATATATATTGACATACATGATGATGTTGTCGGGACAATACCCACTAACATCATAGCATGTACAAAGAATTTGAAAGAAATATTAATATCATACTGTTGCATAATAAAATATTTCATAATCCAAATACCTGCTACAATGAAGTAACACAGATTGAGTCTGGTAAGGAGGACTATTGTTTATAGTCCTGAACCCCAATAAAGATCTACTATACTGAATCATGATGTACATGTGTACTATCACAGTAACACAGATTGAGTCTGGTATGGAGGACTATTGTTTAATGATCTACTATACTGAATCATGATGTACTATCACAGTAACACAGATTGAGTCTGGTAAGACGAATATTGTTTAATGATCTACTATACTGAATCATGATATACTATCACAGTAACACAGATTGAGTCTGGTAAGGACGACTATTGTTTAATGATCTACTATACTGAATCATGATGTACTATCACAGTAACACAGATTGAGTCTGGTAAGGACGACTATTGTTTAATGATCTACTATACTGAATCATAATGTCCTATCACAATAACACAGATTGAGTCTGGTAAGACGACTATTGTTTAATGATCTACTATACTGAATCATGATATACTATCACAGTAACACAGATTGAGTCTGGTAAGGACGACTATTGTTTAATGATCTACTATACTGAATCATGATATACTATCACAGTAACACAGATTGAGTCTGGTAAGGACGACTATTGTTTAATGATCGACTATACTGAATCATAATGTCCTATCACAATAACACAGATTGAGTCTGGTAAGACGACTATTGTTTAATGATCTACTATACTGAATCATGATATACTATCACAGTAACACAGATTGAGTCTGGTAAGGACGACTATTGTTTAATGATCTACTATACTGAATCATAATGTCCTATCACAATAACACAGATTGAGTCTGGTAAGACGACTATTGTTTAATGATCTACTATACTGAATCATAATGTCCTATCACAGTAACACAGATTGAGTCTGGTAAGGACGACTATTGTTTAATGATCTACTATACTGAATCATAATGTCCTATCACAGTAACAATGCTCCATAAATCTGGAAACTGATCAGTAGTTATATCAATGCCTTGTGACATCATTAACATCTACCAATATCTAGTGTTTCTCTATAAAACCCTCATGGCCACAAAACATGTCTGTTATACTTTCCGATAAGGTATTCTGAAAATAGTTTATAACAAAAATAAAAGTGATATTATTATTTACATGTATCTTAAAACGTTTTTCATCCAAATAATCTATTTTTCTATATTTTGGTACATCAATGTATTGCATTTTTGTACTCAAACAAGAGCTCTTAGAATGTTGCTTATAAATTTCTCCAATGTTGTCAATCTTTCCATGTCATAAAATAATATAATGAAATGGGCATCTAAACATCGTTCCAGTTTTTAACAATGGACTGCTGAAGTTTTGATGTACCAAATTTCTCCTGATTTTTTGTGAAGGAGTTCCTTGTGTATTAGTTTAGATTGTGTAGTGTGTACAGGTATGGTATAATATAGTGTGTACAGGTAGGGTATAATATAGTGTGTACAGGTAGGGTATAATATAGTGTATACAGGTAGGGTATAATATAGTGTGTACAGGTAGAGTATAATATAGTGTGTACAGGTAGGGTATAATATAGTGTGTACAGGTAGGGTATAATAAAGTGTGTACAGGTAGGGTATAATATAGTGTGTACAGGTAGAGTATAATATAGTGTGTACAGGTAGGGTATAATATAGTGTGTACAGGTAGGGTATATTATAGTACACGTACAGGTAGGGTATAATATAGCGTATACAGGTAGGGTATAACATAGTGTGTACAGGTAGGGTATAATATAGTGTGTACAGGTAGGGTATAATATAGTGTGTACAGGTAGGGTATAATATAGTGTGTACAGGTAGGGTATAATATATTGTGTACAAGTAGGGTATAATATAGTACACGTACAGGTAGGGTATAATAAAGTGTGTACAGGTAGGGTATAATATAGTGTGTACAGGTAGGGTATAATATAGTGTGTGTACAGGTAGGATATATAATATAGTGTGTACAGGTAGGGTATAATATAGTGTGTACAGGTAGGGTATAATATAGTGTGTACAGGTAGGGTATAATATAGTGTGTACAGGTAGGGTATAATATAGTGTGTACAGGTAGGGTATAATATAGTGTGTACAGGTAGGGTATGATATAGTGTGTACAGGTAGGGTATAATATAGTGTGTACAGGTAGGGTATAATATAGTGTGTACAGGTAGGGTATAATATAGTGTGTACAGGTAGGGTATAATATAGTGTGTACAGGTAGGGTATAATATAGTGTGTACAGGTAGAGTATAATATAGTGTGTACAGGTAGGGTATAATATAGTGTGTAAAGGTAGGGTATAATATAGTGTGTACAGGTAGGATATAATATAGTGTGTACAGGTAGAGTATAATATAGTGTGTACAGGTAGGGTATAATATAGTGTGAGTACAGGTAGGGTATAATATAGTGTGTACAGGTAGGGTATAAAATAGTGTGCACAGGTAGAGTATAATATAGTGTGTACAGGTAGGGTATAATATAGTGTGTACAGGTAGGGTATAATATAGTGTGTACAGGTAGAGTATAATATAGTGTGTACAGGTAGGGTATAATATAGTGTGTACAGGTAGGGTATAATATAGTGTGTACAGGTAGGGCATAATATAGTGTGTACAGGTAGGGTATAATATAATGTGTACAGGTAGGGTATAATATAGTGTGTACACTGGTAGGGTATAATATAGTGTGTACAGGTAGGGTATAATATAGTGTGTACAGGTAGGGTATAATATAGTGTGTACAGATAGGGTATAATATAGTGTTTACAGGTAGGGTATAACATAGTGTGTGTACAGGTAGGGTATAATATAGTGTGTACAGGTAGGATATATAATATAGTGTGTACAGGTAGGGTATAATATAGTGTGTACAGGTAGGATATATAATATAGTGTGTACAGGTAGGGTATAATATAGTGTGTACAGGTAGGATATATAATATAGTGTGTACAGGTAGGGTATAATGGGTATATATATATAGAGAGAGTCCTTATCTCAAGTTAAGGTCAAGTGAGCAATATGTAACATAACATTGTGGCTATCTTTGCTGAACGTTCAAAAATAATCCTTTGAATCACAATATCCTGATCAATAAAATGTATTGACACATTTCAATTACCTTGTCTCAATAAATCTTAAGGATCAGTAACCTATCAACAGAGACATATACACAGTTTAGGAGCCAGATTTGATCATACATTAACATTGGATACATGTAGGGCACCTACATTAAAATGTAATGCCTTAAAGTAAAAGTAATTTTATTCGTCTCATATCAACAAAACATCCAGCAAGATTAAATGTTAATGGTTCAATAATAAATCAACATCAACAGGGAACAAATTTACAATGACTTTAATACAGGCAGATTAACCTACTTCAATTTAGCTTTACAGGCGGTCATGAGTTTTACCCAGTCCAAGTCACCCTTACAGGTCATCAGGTGTTTTACCCAGTCCAAGTCAGACTTACAGGTCATCAGGAGTTTTACCCAGTCCAAGTCAGACTTACAGGTCATCAGGAGTTTTACCCAGTCCAAGTCACCCTTACAGGTCATCAGGAGTTTTACCCAGTCCAAGTCACCCTTACAGGTCATCAGGAGTTCTACCCAGTCCAAGTCACCCTTACAGGTCATCATGAGTTTTACCCAGTCTAAGTCACCCTTAAAGGCCATCATGAGTTTT
This sequence comes from Pecten maximus, assembly GCF_902652985.1. Lineage (NCBI taxonomy): Eukaryota > Metazoa > Mollusca > Bivalvia > Pectinida > Pectinidae > Pecten > Pecten maximus. Next base: position 115,866 of record NC_047016.1, on the reverse strand, counting down.
ACCCAGTCCAAGTCACTCTTAAAGGTCATCATGAGTTTTACCCAGTCCAAGTCAGACTTACAGGTCATCAGGAGTTTTACCCAGTCCAAGTCACCCTTAAAGGCCATCAGGAGTTTTACCCAGTCCAAGTCACCCTTAAAGGCCATCAGGAGTTTTACCCAGTCCAAGTCACCCTTAAAGGCCATCATGAGTTTTACCCAGTCCAAGTCAGACTTACAGGTCATCATGAGTTTTACCCAGTCCAAGTCACCCTTAAAGGTCATCAGGAGTTTTACCCAGTCCAAGTCACCCTTAAAGGTCATCATGAGTTTTACCCAGTCCAAGTCAGACTTACAGGTCATCATGAGTTTTACCCAGTCCAAGTCACCCTTAAAGGTCATCATGAGTTTTACCCAGTCCTAGTCACCCTTAAAGGCCATCATGAGTTTTACCCAGTCCAAGTCATCCTTAAAGGCCATCATGAGTTTTACCCAGTCCAAGTCACCCTTACAGGTCATCAGGAGTTTTACCCAGTCCTAGCCAGACTTACAGGTCATCATGAGTTTTACCCAGTCCAAGTCAGACTTACAGGTCATCATGAGTTTTACCCAGTCCAAGTCACCCTTACAGGTCATCAGGAGTTTTACCCAGTCCAAGTCACCCTTAAAAGCCATCAGGAGTTTTACCCAGTCCAAGTCACCCTTACAGGTCATCACGAGTTTTACCCAGTCCTAGTCAGACTTACAGGTCATCAGGAGTTTTACCCAGTCCAAGTCAAGACTTACAGGTCATCATGAGTTTTTCCCAGTCCAAGTCAGACTTACAGGTCATCAGGAGTTTTACCCAGTCCAAGTCACCCTTAAAGGCCATCAGGAGTTTTACCCAGTCCAAGTCACCCTTAAAGGCCATCATGAGTTTAACCAGTCCAAGTCACCCTTAAAGGTCATCATGAGTTTTACCCAGTCCTAGTCACCCTTAAAGGCCATCATGAGTTTTACCCAGTCCTAGTCACCCTTAAAGGCCATCATGAGTTTTACCCAGTCCTAGTCACCCTTAAAGGTCATCATGAGTTTTACCCAGTCCAAGTCACCCTTACAGGTCATCACGAGTTTTACCCAGTCCACGTCAGACTTACAGGTCATCACGAGTTTTACCCAGTCCTAGTCAGACTTACAGGTCATCATGAGTTTTACCCAGTCCACGTCAGACTTACAGGTCATCACGAGTTTTACCCAGTCTAAGTCACCCTTAAAGGTCATCAGGAGTTTTACCCAGTCCAAGTCACCCTTACAGGTCATAATGTGTTTTACCCAGTCTAAGTCACCCTTAAAGGTCATCATGAGTTTTACCCAGTCCACGTCAGACTTACAGGTCATCACGAGTTTTACCCAGTCTAAGTCACCCTTAAAGGTCATCAGGAGTTTTACCCAGTCCTACCCAGAATTACAGGTCATCAGGAGTTTTACCCAGTCTAAGTCACCCTTAAAGGCCATCAGGAGGTTTACCCAGTCCAAGTCAGACCCGTCTGGGAGCTCCAGCGATGCCCCATCGATATTACACATGGTCAACATTTACATGCGGCTAATTGTTTTTTTAAGTGTTATGTACATTGTTATTTCCACATTTAAGTCACCGGAGCGGAGGGCTGCTGCACAGGTGCACACCGCTCCGGCCCTCCTGCTAGCACTCCTGCAGGGCTCCGGCGCGTTTTGGTATAAAAGGGGTGAAAGCGAGAGCGGAGTTGGAGTTTTGCGTGCCTAGCTGTTACTTTGTTGGATGTTATTATGTGTTTTGATGAAAGCGAGAGTAGTGTTGCTAGTTACATATGCTCTGTACACTGCTGATGTTGCTGAATATACATAGACTGGAACTTTATATTTACAACTGTGTTGAATCGTGTTTCTCGACGACCCACACTACTTATATCGGGTATTGTGGCGGGTGTCTGACAATAACTCGAGGACACCTACCGAGGACTGCGGGACTTTGATTATAGTTCCCTGGCCATTTCGCTACAATGGATTTTAATGATAAACAATTTAGCTTACTGATCTCCTTAATGTTATTGAGCATATAGTTACAGAAGTATCTTTAATTCAGCTGACTAGATATCTCAGAATATGTATACATGTTACGTAGCCTGAGTTTCCTCTGGCCCTGGCCTACACCAGACATGGTGTCTAGGCTAGAGGAAACTCAAGCTAGTATGAATATAACTAAAAGAACTACATGTACATGATTTCGTCCTGGGTTTGCAGGGCATTGTCCTTCCCAATGGTATTCATTAATATAGCCGAGTATGGTGTCAGGGCCAGAGGAAACTCGCACTTCGTCGGCTGATACATACAAGGTATGTGAAAATTGCGTATATCGATCACTAACCATGCATGCGTCTGTTTATGTAATCAAACAACCGCCACACATTCAACACGTATAACAATGCCCTATTAAATACTAATAAAATACACAAACGCTAGTAAAGTATTACCAAACGACAGGGACGCCTTTGATCTGACCATGGTTGATAAAATACGTTCGATACAGCGTTACAGGTACAAACTCGACGTTTCAATAGAAGAAGTGGGCATATAGTGTGACAACAAACTCGTTACCAAAGACTGAAAGATGGTTGTCTTACCTGAAGGAAATATTTTCGAACTACCACAGCCCATGTTTACTGTCCTCCTGTACACATCCCACCTCAGTGGTCTGTGGTGTACTTTACTGCTACAAGAAGAGTAGCCATCTATATCGAGTAAAGGCCATAGCTCCGTTAGGTATGTGGCTACCTAATAGCCTTCGTCTGTGTAAACGTTGTGTTTTGTTTACTTTATATGGAGTTCCTCGGGTCAGTTCGTCGCGAGTGGTAAAAGATTAGAAACCTTCCGAACTTTCTTTAGCATCGCGACCAAAGAGAGATCACTCGTGGTAGCCCTAGGTTACATAATATATAAGACATATGTTATTCGTCAAATATTATATTCTAATTAGGTCTAGACTGTAAATATGCCTAAAATTAAATTCATAAAACACATATAAGTATAATCTAGAGTAAATAGTTATACGGCTTGTGTAATTTAAAGGGCACAGTAAATCGAAAGACAACCAGAACTCTTACAGAGGTGTGACACATATTTATATGGGGCGCCGTTTTACTATCCTAATTCATTTCTGGATATCCATAATTCGAATTTAGGATATCTTAAAATGTTTTGAATTTAGGATATCCATAATTCGAATTCTGGATATCCTTAATTCATTTTTGGATATCCATAATTCGAATTTTGGATATCCAATATTAATATTAGATTACTAGATATCCAAAATTATTTAATGATATCATAAATTCGAATTTTGGATATCCAAAAATGAATTATGGATATCCAAAATTCGAATTATGGATATCCAGTTTTGTTAATAAATAGTAAAACGGCGCCCCATACATTTACCAGTAATTTGTGAACTTTTAGAAATGATCTTATCCCAGAGAATGAATCTACTTCAGAGCAGATTACCTGAAAGACGAAGTTGTTTTTAATGACTTTTAAAAGGGAAGTCTTAGGAAAGCGAGTAACGTGCCTCTACCGGTGATCGCGATCGAACACGCTACTGTTTTTATTATTGAGCCATAAAAGGGGAACCCTCTAGCGTAACATACATTTTTACGATAGTAAAAGTCTGATTTGTCCTGAAGAAATAAATGTACAATATCTTATTCAGGTACGCAATGATCTGGAGAGAGCGTGGTTGAACAATCCCAACTGGAGCGTTCGACATTGGAGTGTGTTCCGCCAGAGTATCCGCACCAAAATGACTGCGAAGGTGGTTATACAAATCATATGATAGTATTGAACATGGAATTATAAAAATGTTGTCATATATGGATTGAATAGATTTGTTTAATTTTCATTGCGGCTATGAATACCAGTAGCTAGCTATAGCTATACATATCCCATGGCGCGCGGTAGCCCGCCTCGGAGGATATGTAGCAGGCCGGGCCATGCTCCACTTCTAAGGAAGGGGAGCCCACAGGCGCTTGCATAGGAAATGCGATTTTCAAAAAAAAAAAAAAAAAAATGATAAGACAGTGGTATGTGTAATCTGTTAAGCTCAAGGCCAGAAACTCCTCCACGAGCGAAACGGCACCCCATCTCACTTCAATCGACTAAAAAACACATTTATTCAAACTGACACGGTGCACACTATATACGACCGTCATCAGGAAACATTCATCTTTAACCTACCGTGTCACTCAATACGAATTGTTACATCCAAAACACAATAATCCGTGTAAACATCGCCGAATTCCTCGCTCAGAACGCCATTTTCCAAACGGCTTCTCGCTGAGGTTCTATGAGGTTACCTGCTAACAAATATAGTATATATACATGTGGAGACTTGACAAAACTATAGCCAGTTGTTAAAACAGGCACATCTTAAGACTGATCCTCATCTGATGCATATACATGTATATAGTTAAGGTGTTTGGAGGTCCATAAGGTGGTGGTGAGGTGGGGTTTTGGGCCCTAGGGCCCAGGTGGCCATGACAACAGGCATGTCCTGAGAGTACCAATTATACACACAGGTACATGTACATAACTTAGAAAAACTGTAGAAATGAGAATACACGAAACTTCTGATTCTTGATTATGTACTATGAACTGATTTCATGGTTGAATTAACAGATATTAGTGAAGCAACAATACATTGAATTTAAAAATATTTTTGTCTGATAAAATAATAAATATTAAATTATATGTACATATACAGTGTACACCGAACTTGAGAAAAAAATATACAAACAGCCATCAATGCCAGAGACCTATATCAATTAAATTTAGTATATAGGTCTCTGTCAAGGCCTAAGGTAGAATTAATCATTAATATAAAATGTATATCAATTACATCTAAAAAAAAAAAAAAAAAGAAAAACATCAAAACTTTCAAATCAGGAGGATAAAGCTTAATTTTACACTATAATGAAATCTTTCAAAAAAAAATAATGATAAAAAAACCCACAACAAATCCGATTGATAGAGTTATAATTCCTCTTGTGCAATATATCATATAAGAACCGCAGCCAATTTTATTTTGAGTTAATATTAGATAAAATTTTATCAACATTTAAATATACCTGGTAAAGTCAGGATGACAGATATAAGGCAGATTCAGATTCAGATTCTTTTTATTTCCTTGTGTTACATGACCGTTGGAGAGTAGACATATACAATAATACAATAGTACAGACAGTGATGGACACATTGGAGAGTAGACATATATAGTACAGACAGTGATGGACACATTGGAGAGTAGACATACATAGTACAGACAGTGATGGACACATTGGAGAGTAGACATACATAGTACAGACAGTGATGGACACATTGGAGAGTAGACATATATAGTACAGACAGTGATGGACACATTGGAGAGTAGACATATATAGTACAGACAGTGATGGACACATTGGAGAGTAGACATATATAGTACAGACAGTGATGGACACATTGGAGAGTAGACATACATAGTACAGACAGTGATGGACACATTGGAGAGTAGACATACATAGTACAGACAGTGATGGACACATTGGAGAGTAGACATACATAGTACAGACAGTGATGGACACATTGGAGAGTAGACATATATAGTACAGACAGTGATGGACACATTGGAGAGTAGACATATATAGTACAGACAGTGATGGACACATTGGAGAGTAGACATATATAGTACAGACAGTGATGGACACATTGGAGAGTAGACATATATAGTACAGACAGTGATGGACACATTGGAGAGTAGACATATATAGTACAGACAGTGATGGACACATTGGAGAGTAGACATATATAGTACAGACAGTGATGGACACATTGGAGAGTAGACATATATAGTACAGACAGTGATGGACACATTGGAGAGTAGACATACATAGTACAGACAGTGATGGACACATTGGAGAGTAGACATATATAGTACAGACAGTGATGGACACATTGGAGAGTAGACATATATAGTACAGACAGTGATGGACACATTGGAGAGTAGACATACTATAGTACAGACAGTGATGGACACATTGGAGAGTAGACATATATAGTACAGACAGTGATGGACACATTGGAGAGTAGACATATATAGTACAGACAGTGATGGACACATTGGAGAGTAGACATACATAGTACAGACAGTGATGGACATATTGGAGAGTAGACATATATAGTACAGACAGTGATGGACACATTGGAGAGTAGACATATATAGTACAGACAGTGATGGACACATTGGAGAGTAGACATACATAGTACAGACAGTGATGGACATATTGGAGAGTAGACATATATAGTACAGACAGTGATGGACACATTGGAGAGTAGACATATATAGTACAGACAGTGATGGACACATTGGAGAGTAGACATATATAGTACAGACAGTGATGGACACATTGGAGAGTAGACATATATAGTACAGACAGTGATGGACACATTGGAGAGTAGACATACAAAGTACAGACAGTGATGGACACATTGGAGAGTAGACATACATAGTACAGACAGTGATGGACACATTGGAGAGTAGACATATACAATAATACAATAGTACAGATAGTGATGGACACATTGGAGAGTAGACATATATAGTACAGACAGTGATGGACACATTGGAGAGTAGACATATATAGTACAGACAGTGATGGACACATTGGAGAGTAGACATATATAGTACAGACAGTGATGGACACATTGGAGAGTAGACATATATAGTACAGACAGTGATGGACACATTGGAGAGTAGACATACATAGTACAGATAGTGATGGACACATTGGAGAGTAGACATATATAGTACAGACAGTGATGGACACATTGGAGAGTAGACATATATAGTACAGACAGTGATGGACACATTGGAGAGTAGACATATACATATAAATAATACAATAGTACAGATAGTGATGGACACATTGGAGAGTAGACATATATAGTACAGACAGTGATGGACACATTGGAGAGTAGACATATATAGTACAGACAGTGATGGACACATTGGAGAGTAGACATATACATATAAATAATACAATAGTACAGACAGTGATGGACACATTGGAGAGTAGACATATATAGTACAGACAGTGATGGACACATTGGAGAGTAGACATATATAGTACAGATAGTGATGGACACATTGGAGAGTAGACATATATAGTACAGACAGTGATGGACACATTGGAGAGTAGACATATACATATAAATAATACAATAGTACAGATAGTGATAGACACATTGGAGAGTAGACATACATAGTACAGACAGTGATGGACACATTGGAGAGTAGACATACATAGTACAGACAGTGATGGACACATTGGAGAGTAGACATATACATATACAATAATACAATAGTACAGATAGTGATGGACAATCATATCATTATATCAATCAACAATTTATATATATATATCTTTATACAGAAGAACACATTGCATGGTATATCATTAAATAATAGCAGAATGCAATACATTTACTTAAATGATGTCATTCATATTAAATGATAATCACAGTGTTTATGCACCGGTACTTTAACATTCATTCTATTGACCACTATAAAAATAAGAAATTGTTCATACATATCCTTGATATAAGCCCCAGGATAAAATCTATATGAACACTGACATATTTATTAAGTATAAGTAATATACATATACATTTATCATAATAAAGTAATATAGTATACAATATGTTTCATTGATAATACAAGCATGAGATACTAGTACTATAGAAACGGTAAATAGTACCACTGCCTACTATAATTATATACATATACGATTTTACATATTTAATCATATTAGCTTTATAAGGACCACTGATTGGTAGACAGGAAGTACAGTGTTTATATACTTTACATCATATAATTATACAATCTCAACCATTCGACATGAAAGTACAGCCCTGGTGTGTTTGTATCCACCTATTTTAAGGCAAAATTATATATAATTATTTCGGCGCTTAAAACACAAAGATATTTATTTTCTTAACTTATTTAATTATTTTCTGGGTATTTGGCAGAAGGATCAACTTAAAAACACTGGGAAGTCTGTAATGATATGGCTTAATATACTTTTGCCTTAAATCAGTATAACAATTGCACCTTAGAAGGAAATGAAATTCATCCTTAATGTCATTAGAATTACATACTTCACATATCCTATGATCTCTTGGACGGTTTCTATACCGTCCTTGTTCAATATTTAAATTTTGTGAACTTAGTCTAATACGTGCTATATTCTTTTTGTATGAACTACTAATAGGTTTGGTTAAATAAAATTGTAGTGTAAAATTATCAATAAGATGTCTGTATAGAAAACCATTTGGAATTGCTTGTATGTTTGATAAAAGTTCTTGACGATGAACGTCGTAAAATCTATTTTCAATAATTGTATAAGCCTTCCTATCATTGCATGTTATATCGTTCTAAAGATAAATCAGTACTAATTTATCTAATTTGGCTCGTATGTTTAAAATCCAACTGTCATTTGATCTTATCCTTTCCTCATAGCAATTTCTTAAAATACAATTATCTGAATTCACAGTTTCAACCAGTACTTAATTATGCGAAGTTTTCTGTATGTTGACAATGGTAATCTTCCGTGTTCACAATATACTAAATTATTACAGGTACTTTTTTACACACCAAGTACTTTTTTTTACAAAAGTTAATGTGCATCTTTTCAATTTCTAATTCTTTGTGGAAACCCCATACCTCGGCACTGTAACTAAGTATGCTATTTACATATGTGTCAAACACAGAACATTGTGTATTAATGTTAAAATCATGATTTTTGAACTTATTATAAATAGCATAATATTCTTTATTGCTTTGTTCAGCCACATGCTTTTGGGTAAAATAAAATGTACCATTATAATTGAAAAGCATATAAATACTCAAATTGGTCTACAATTTGTAGTTCAGTTTCATTGTAAAACCACTTTTCGTTATTTCTAATATTCCCGCCGTTTCTAAAGACCATTATTCAGTCAATTTACACAGCAAGGCTATATACGTAACAACTACAGGTATCTAACACAGGTATTCAGTGGCACTGTCCATTACCCGTATAGGGGGATTTGGGGTCACACCTGACTGGACGTAGTGCACGACTAGTTTACCTGTAGCTTAAATGTAGTGCACTACTAGTTTAAATGTAGTTGCGCTAGGGTGTAAAAGTTACACTCAACTGTATGACCTCTATGTATGTATGGCTATTATGGTATATACACCATTTACAATGAAAACCTGTCTCATGCTATATATATTTTGAAATTAATTTGTATCAGATAATGTGAGTGAAATGTGTTTCTATCTGGGTTTTTTTTCACAGTAAAAAAAATTAAAAAAATCTGTCCCCGCTGAGCGTCGAATACCTTGCAGCACAACGACCATAGACATAGACATCATTTCTACTTCCGCTTTCGTTTTCTAATGAACATTAATATAATAGGAGGGACGAATCTTATCAAAGTTACAATGAATGGCAATGTTAGCCATTTGGTGTAAACTTCGTCGTGTTTTGATAAGGTATGTGTTTTATAACTGAACAACAGTTATGAAAAAACTGCATATTATTCACTATTGCGTTTCGCCATTTTTGTATGATTTCTGTATGATTTCGCATTTTATAACCACTGACCAAAACCGCAAACAAACTTTAGAGCTTCACTTCGGGATCACAGAGATGTTAACCCAGCAACTAAGTGAACACCTAGCGTATTTTTATTTACAAAAAGTTTTTTATTCTCATGTATACCAACGATAGCTAACACGTCGACAAGATGAGTGAACTACGTGTTGTGATGTCGTACGTCATGAAGGGAGTACATTATTTGTACGAAGCCCTAAGTTCAATTATACGAGTAAACTATGAAATGGTGACGGCTGTATTGTACTGCTGTGTTGAGGTCCTAACATTCGTGTACCGCTGCTCGTCTGTTGTACTTACAGTTTTGTTCAACGTACTTTCATCTGGCGTTGATTTCCTCACCGAATGCTGTAACTTCGGTTATGGAGTTATAATGCTTATTTGGAAGTTTTCAAGATTCATTGCCAGTATGCTAGATATATTATTCCGAGGGGTCGAGTTTTTGACACACTCAGTATTGAATGGAGGAAAATGGACTGCAAGTGCCTTATACATATCCGTCTCAAATCTAAACCTCAGTTGCTACAATTTGTATGTGTATTTCTCGGATTCTATTACTCGGTCATCCAAGATTTCAACAGAAGCAATAGCCCTTGTTTGGGAGTTCACATCGAGCGTTTTTGCTGCTGCATTTCACATGATGAACTATGTACTATCTTTATCTTGGCGACTTTTTGACAGTGCTATGTTAGGATTTGCTGAGAGTGTGCGATTCCTAACTGATCAGATGTATTTCTTCTTGGTTTATTATCTACCAAACATACCTAAAGAAACTTACTTAGGCCTGATTACATTACTACTACTGTATCTTTTTGTCATCAGTATCTTAAACCACTTGTCCAACAGAGATATGACATTTCCTGTTCTAAACCATTTTGGACAGCCACGCAGAGTGTGGGAGGAAATGGCTGATGATGGTCATTTTGAATTCTCAGATGATGATATCAATATAAGTGAGGTAGAAAGTGAAATAGACAATGAAAGTTTGTCAGACGAAGATGAAGAGGAGGAAGTTGAATTTGAAGTGACAGATGATTCTGATTCTGGCAGTGAAAACATGTCAGATGACAGTGATGGAACAAGTACTACTTTGAGTAATGATATTGACATTCAGCTTCCACCAACAACGAATGGACGGTATAACCTCAGAAGATCAACAACACCTTCTCATATAAGTTATGAGAGATTGGAGGATTTTGAGCGTGAAATGGAGAAAGAACGAGAACGACAGAAGTGCGTAGTCTGTCAGGATCAGAACAAATCAGTACTCATTCTTCCCTGCAGACACATGTGTCTGTGTGTAGACTGTGGAAACCAGATTGCTAGGGCTCGAAATGTAGCCCGTCGAACTTGTCCCCTGTGTCGTCAGAGGATTAGAACTATAATGAATGTATATGTGTGAGGAAATCTGTTGCAAATGGTGCTGACACTGTTTATATTTAAAAAAAATTATTGAGTAATTCATGAAGTTTCCTGTGCAGAATGAAGCACCTTTAAATAAAAAAATGACATTCTCATGATTCATGTCCTTATCTCACCTGGTTTAAGGGCCATTAGATACAGTTTGTTGTTGCACACCTCTACAAGCATACATGGCACAAAGTTCAGTGAGCTTAATTATATGTCATCTGCCCGTCATCTATCCATTATAGGTGGTCACCGTCCACTTAATAAAACTTTGGGGAAAACTATACATTTTGCCTCTGGATGCCCATTCCTTCATTCATTGACATTTTTATACAGACTAGTGTACAGCTTGACCAAAAACACATAAGTTCTCGTACATAGAGTGCATATATAAGAAAGCCATAGCTAGGGGACAGGTAAAAAAGGAAAACTTTTCACCAACTTGTACCAAATACATATTGCTATCAAGTGGGATGAAGGCTTCTCCATTCCTTGGTTGAAGAAGTTTCCAATATCAATCTTTCCTCCCAAAGATGAAGATCTCTGGATATTTTTATTTCTGTGCCAAATTTGTTTTGTCATTTTGTGGGAGACCCTGTTACTGTTTACTTTTAAGTATATATTTTTTGTTCTGAATAGTTTGGGTTTACATCAAAACATCACCTTTTGCAGTGCATTATGGAGAACCTTGGTTGCCATTAGCGGGGTAAATTGCATGTTATCTTGTCCTTTTCATGCAAATGGATATAGAAAATCTTGAATTTGTACTTTGTTCAATTTAATCAGAAAAATGTAATTTGCTTCAGCAGTGACCATCTGGAGGTACATGTTACTGGTGTAGAGTACATGAAAGTTTCCTCATGTAAATGACTTTGACCTATTATCATGGATAAAGGGGTCAGATATATTAAAATTTCAATAATCTGTACCAGGAGAGGCCTGATATTTTGCCATATGGTACATTTCGGTATGGAATATCGTCCAGAATGTATGGTCCAATGAATTAAAAATAGACATGCTGGGAACCTGGAATTAAAAGTTTTGAGGTACATGTATAGCTCAATGTCTCAAAAAGTATCAATGTTTCAATTCAACCCAAGCCTGTAATATAGTTGTGTTACAGGTGTGGGTATATATAATCCAATGCCACTTTGTTGTTCATGGTAGTTTTATTATCCATTAATAAAACCCTACAATTACAAGAAATACTAATCATACACACATACATACTAAACTACAGACATGACAATCAAGGGACATAACTCTTACATGTAACATATTTGAACCGATAACAAAGATATGGCACAATTTCTGTTATAAATACGTTAACAGAACCAAATACTAATACATTTATGTTTTTAGAATACACATATCGATAACTAGAATATATCAAACTAGTTATTCACTATTTAGACACAATAGATATACAAATATCAAATTAGGAAATTATCCCTACCTTTATCACTTACATTACTATTAATATATATAAAACATTGGTAATTTTCCTTCAGACAAAATCACCATGTACATAATGTACTGTACAATTCATACAATTAAAACAACCAGAACTACAACTCACCCCACATATCATGCGGAGGTTTCCGGAACATTATTCATTACCACCAACCAGATTCACAAGTAATCACCAACTGTAATCAATGAATAATCTGGTCTAATATATATACAAATAAAAAGGTCATATACAAAATATATTGTATTATGATATCTATCAATTCCAATTAAACATACATGAAGCACATAACTTCTGACAAAGTACCAGATATGCTTTCTACACAGATCTTTTCAATATACTTATTAAAACACAATATTACATGTTGTTTTATAATACAACATTAATATATACTTAGTTACAAAATAGTATCAAATGAAAGTAAAAACTCACCAGATCTTCAATATAATTTAGGCTCTGACTTCTACAGATTGTTTTCAGCTAGAGCGCCAGAAGAGAAGTGATTTGAAATACTAAGAGGATTAAAAACATGCAATACAGGTAAAAACTGTCCAATGAAATTGTCCATGTCAGGTCACATGTCATACATACTCACATTCCTTTCATTCCTATTAAGGTTTCTCACACCAAACAAATACCAACAGTACATTAAAGATGCACACTCCATGAAATATAACATACAATGATTTTACATCAAATATAACCCTGTGACAGTTGCATTGTTGTACATCTCAATACACCCCACAGATTACATAAATTTAATTTTTCGGCATAACCGTATAATATTCTTTTGGCCCCGGATATGACGCGACAGGTGGTGTTACTGGTCAAGATGAAGTATGTGATTGGTCAATGAAGCGATAACTGCAAAATGCAGATATGCAGTTAAAAACTAAACAAAGTTGAGATTGAATGCAAGCAGAATAAGTGGATGTATCTTTTCAAATGAAACATTTGAATGAAACTGATTCAAATGCAGACTTATTATCACCAAAAATGATTCAAACTGATATAATTTTGTTATCCTTGCTGAAACGCATTAATTCGTTAATTTATTTCACCAGCAGTTTTACATTATAACCACCAGCATTAAAACTATGCCGTTTATCTTTTTTAAAGATATTTCTTGTTTGGGGTAAATCCTTAGATTTTCAGAAATAGATTTAAAATCATTGCATCTCCAATGGATTTTCTAATTAGTTTATAGCCAAATTGGAAGTAATTCTATAATATATTGGATGTATTTTCTCCTCACTTTTTAGCTCACCTGCCCAAAGGGCAAGTGAACTTATGCCATGGCGTGGCGTCCGTCGTCATTTTTAGCTCACCTGCCCGAAGGGCAAGTGAGCTTATGCCATTGTGCGGCGTCCGTCGTCCGTCCCTCTGTCCGGCCGTCCGTCAGGCGTCAACTTTTCATTTAAACAACTTCTTCTCAATAACCAAGAGGCCCAGGGACTTGATATTGGGCCTGTAGCATGCTGGGGTGAAGGGCTACCAAGTTTGTTCAAATAAATGACCTTGACCTTCATTCAAGGTCACATGGGTCAAGAAGGCTATAATCTTCCAGCAACTTCTTCTCAATAACCAACAGGCCCAGGGACTTGATATTGGGCCTGTAGCATGCTGGGGTGAAGGGCTACCAAGTTTGTTCAAATAAATGACATTGACCTTCATTCAAGGTCACATGGGTCAAGAAGGCTATAATCTTCCAGCAACTTCTTCTCAATAACCAAGAGGCCCAGGGACTTGATATTGGACCTGTAGCATGCTGGGGTGAAGGGCTACCAAGTTTGTTCAAATGAATGACCTTGACCTTCATTCAAGGTCACATGGGTCAAAAAGGCTATAATCTTCCAACGACTTCTTCTCAATAACCAAGATGCCCAGGGACTTGATATTGGGCCTGTAGCATGCTGGGGTGAAGGGCTACCAAGTTTGTTTAAATAAATGACCTTGACCTTCATTCAAGGTCACATGGGTCAAGAAGGCTATAATCTTCCAGCAACTTCTTCTCAATAACCAAGAGGCCCAGGGACTTGATATTGGGCCTGTAGCATGCTGGAATGAAGGGCTACCAAGTTTGTTCAAATAAATGACCTTGACCTTCATTCAATGTCACATGGGTCAAATAGGCTATAAAATTCAAACAACTTCTTCTCAATATCCAAGAGGCCCAGGGACTTGATATTGGGCCTGTAGCATGCTGGAGTGAAGGGCTACCAAATTTGTTCAAATAAATGACTTTGACCTTTATTCAAGGTCATATGGGTCAAGAAGGCTATAATCTTCCAGCGACTTCTTCTCAAAAACCAAGTGGCACAGGGACTTGATATTGGGCCTGTAGCATGCTGGGGTGAAGGGCTACCAAGTTTGTTCAAATAAATTACCTTGACCTTCATTCAAGGTCACATGGGTCAAATAGGCTATAATCTTCAAACAACTTCTTCTCAATAACAAAGAGACACAGAGACTTGATATTAGGCCTGTAGCATGCTGGGGTGAAGTGCTACCAAGTTTGTTCAAATAAATGACCTTGACCTTCATTCAAGGTCACATGGGTCAAAAAGGCTATAATCTTCCAACGACTTCTTCTCAATAACCAAGAGGCCCAGGGACTTGATACTGGGCCTGTAGCATGCTGGGTTGAAGGGCTACCAAGTTTGTTCAAATAAACGACCTTGACCTTCATTCAAGGTCATATGGGTCAAGAAGGCTATAATCTTCCAGCGACTTCTCAATAACAAAGAGGCACAGGGACTTGATATTAGGCTTGTAGCATGCTGGGGTGAAGGGCTACCAAGTTTGTTCAAATATATCACATTGACCTTCATTCAAGGTCACATGGGTCAAAAAGGCTATAATATTCAAACAACTTCTTCTCAATATCCAAGAGGCCCAGGTACTTGATATTGGGCCTGTAGCATGCTAAGGTTAAGGGCTACCAAGTTTGTTCAAATAAATTACCTTGACCTTCATTCAAGGTCACACGGGTCAATTAGGCTATAATCTTCAAACAACTTCTTTCCAATAACAAAGAGGCACAGGGGCATGATATTAGGCCTGTAGCATGCTGGGGTGAAGTGCTACCAAGTTTGTTCAAATAAATGACCTTGACCTTCATTCAAGGTCACATGGGTGGAATAGGCTATGATCTTCAAACAACTTCTTCCCAATAACCAAGATGCCCAGGGACTTGATATTGGACCTGTAGCATGCTGGGGTGAAGGGCTACCAAATTTGTTCAAATAAATTACCTTGACCTTTATTCAAGGTCATATGGGTCAAGAAGGCTATAATCTTCCAACGTCTTCTTCTCAATAACCAAGATGTCCAGGGTCTTGATATTGGGCCTGTAGCATGCTGGGGTGAAGGGCTACCAAGTTTGTTCAAATAAATGACCTTGACCTTCATTCAAGGTCACATGGGTCAAGAAGGCTATAATCTTCCAGCAACTTCTTCTCAATAACCAAGAGGCCCAGGGACTTGATATTGGGCCTGTAGCATGCTGGGGTGAAGGGCTACCAAGTTTGTTCAAATGAATGACCTTGACCTTCATTCAAGGTCACATGGGTCAAAAGGCTATAATCTTCCAACGACTTCTTCTCAATAACCAAGATGCCCAGGGACTTGATATTGGGCCTGCAGCATGCTGGGGTGAAGGGCTACCAAGTTTGTTTAAATAAATGACCTTGACCTTCATTCAAGGTCACATGGGTCAAGAAGGCTATAATCTTCCAGCAACTTCTTCTCAATAACCAAGAGGCCCAGGGACTTGATATTGGGCCTGTAGCATGCTGGGATGAAGGGCAACCAAGTTTGTTCAAATAAATGACCTTGACCTTCATTCAATGTCACATGGGTCAAATAGGCTATAAAATTCAAACAACTTCTTCTCAATATCCAAGAGGCCCAGGGACTTGATATTGGGCCTGTAGCATGCTGGGGTGAAGGGCTACCAAGTTTGTTCAAATAAATGACCTTGACCTTCATTCAAGGTCACATGGGTCAAGAAGGCTATAATCTTCCAGCAACTTCTTCTCAATAACCAACAGGCCCAGGGACTTGATATTGGGCCTGTAGCATGCTGGGGTGAAGGGCTACCAAGTTTGTTCAAATAAATGACATTGACCTTCATTCAAGGTCACATGGGTCAAGAAGGCTATAATCTTCCAGCAACTTCTTCTCAATAACCAAGAGGCCCAGGGACTTGATATTGGACCTGTAGCATGCTGGGGTGAAGGGCTACCAAGTTTGTTCAAATGAATGACCTTGACCTTCATTCAAGGTCACATGGGTCAAAAAGGCTATAATCTTCCAACGACTTCTTCTCAATAACCAAGATGCCCAGGGACTTGATATTGGGCCTGTAGCATGCTGGGGTGAAGGGCTACCAAGTTTGTTTAAATAAATGACCTTGACCTTCATTCAAGGTCACATGGGTCAAGAAGGCTATAATCTTCCAGCAACTTCTTCTCAATAACCAACAGGTCCAGGGACTTGATATTGGGCCTGCAGCATGCTGGGATGAAGGGCTACCAAGTTTGTTCAAATAAATGACCTTGACCTTCATTCAATGTCACATGGGTCAAATAGGCTATAAAATTCAAACAACTTCTTCTCAATATCCAAGAGGCCCAGGGACTTGATATTGGGCCTGTAGCATGCTGGAGTGAAGGGCTACCAAATTTGTTCAAATAAATGACTTTGACCTTTATTCAAGGTCATATGGGTCAAGAAGGCTATAATCTTCCAACGTCTTCTTCTCAATAACCAAGATGTCCAGGGTCTTGATATTGGGCCTGTAGCATGCTGGGGTGAAGGGCTACCAAGTTTGTTCAAATAAATGACCTTGACCTTCATTCAAGGTCACATGGGTCAAGAAGGCTATAATCTTCCAGCAACTTCTTCTCAATAACCAAGAGGCCCAGGGACTTGATATTGGGCCTGTAGCATGCTGGGGTGAAGGGCTACCAAGTTTGTTCAAATGAATGACCTTGACCTTCATTCAAGGTCACATGGGTCAAAAAGGCTATAATCTTCCAGCAACTTCTTCTCAATAACCAAGAGGCCCAGGGACTTGATATTGGGCCTGTAGCATGCTGGGATGAAGGGCAACCAAGTTTGTTCAAATAAATGACCTTGACCTTCATTCAATGTCACATGGGTCAAATAGGCTATAAAATTCAAACAACTTCTTCTCAATATCCAAGAGGCACAGGGACTTGATATTGGGCCTGTAGCATGCTGGAGTGAAGGGCTACCAAATTTGTTCAAATAAATGACTTTGACCTTTATTCAAGGTCATATAGGTCAAGAAGGCTATACTCTTCCAGCGACTTCTTCTCAAAAACCAAGAGGCCCAGGGACTTGATATTGGGCCTGTAGCATGCTGGGGTGAAGGGCTACCAAGTTTGTTCAAATAAATTACCTTGACCTTCATTCAATGTCACATGGGTCAAATAGGCTATAATCTTCAAACAACTTCTTCTCAATAACAAAGAGACACAGAGACTTGATATTAGGCCTGTAGCATGCTGGGGTGAAGTGCTACCAAGTTTGTTCAAATAAATGACCTTGACCTTCATTCAAGGTCACATGGGTCAAAAAGGCTATAATCTTCCAACGACTTCTTCTCAATAACCAAGAGGCCCAGGGACTTGATACTGGGCCTGTAGCATGCTGGGTTGAAGGGCTACCAAGTTTGTTCAAATAAACGACCTTGACCTTCATTCAAGGTCATATGGGTCAAGAAGGCTATAATCTTCCAGCGACTTCTCAATATCCAAGAGGCCCAGGGACTTGATATTGGGCCTGTAGCATGCTGGAGTGAAGGGCTACCAAATTTGTTCAAATAAATGACTTTGACCTTTATTCAAGGTCATATGGGTCAAGAAGGCTATAATCTTCCAACGTCTTCTTCTCAATAACCAAGATGTCCAGGGTCTTGATATTGGGCCTGTAGCATGCTGGGGTGAAGGGCTACCAAGTTTGTTCAAATAAATGACCTTGACCTTCATTCAAGGTCACATGGGTCAAGAAGGCTATAATCTTCCAGCAACTCTTCTCAATAACCAAGAGGCCCAGGGACTTGATATTGGGCCTGTAGCATGCTGGGGTGAAGGGCTACCAAGTTTGTTCAAATGAATGACCTTGACCTTCATTCAATGTCACATGGGTCAAATAGGCTATAAAATTCAAACAACTTCTTCTCAATATCCAAGAGGCACAGGACTTGATATTGGGCCTGTAGCATGCTGGAGTGAAGGGCTACCAAATTTGTTCAAAATAAATGACTTTGACCTTAATTCAAGGTCATATAGGTCAAGGCTATGAAGGCTACCAAATTTGTTCAAATAAATGACTTTGACCTTTATTCAAGGTCATATAGGTCAAGAAGGCTATACTCTTCCAGCGACTTCTTCTCAAAAACCAAGAGGCCCAGGGACTTGATATTGGGCCTGTAGCATGCTGGGGTGAAGGGCTACCAAGTTTGTTCAAATAAATTACCTTGACCTTCATTCAATGTCACATGGGTCAAATAGGCTATAATCTTCAAACAACTTCTTCTCAATAACAAAGAGACACAGAGACTTGATATTAGGCCTGTAGCATGCTGGGGTGAAGTGCTACCAAGTTTGTTCAAATAAATGACCTTGACCTTCATTCAAGGTCACATGGGTCAAAAAGGCTATAATCTTCCAACGACTTCTTCTCAATAACCAAGAGGCCCAGGGACTTGATACTGGGCCTGTAGCATGCTGGGTTGAAGGGCTACCAAGTTTGTTCAAATAAACGACCTTGACCTTCATTCAAGGTCATATGGGTCAAGAAGGCTATAATCTTCCAGCGACTTCTCAATAACAAAGAGGCACAGGGACTTGATATTAGGCTTGTAGCATGCTGGGGTGAAGGGCTACCAAGTTTGTTCAAATATATCACATTGACCTTCATTCAAGGTCACATGGGTCAAAAAGGCTATAATATTCAAACAACTTCTTCTCAATATCCAAGAGGCCCAGGTACTTGATATTGGTTCTGTAGCATGCTAAGGTTAAGGGCTACCAAGTTTGTTCAAATAAATTACCTTGACCTTCATTCAAGGTCACACGGGTCAATTAGGCTATAATCTTCAAACAACTTCTTTCCAATAACAAAGAGGCACAGGGGCATGATATTAGGCCTGTAGCATGCTGGGGTGAAGTGCTACCAAGTTTGTTCAAATAAATGACCTTGACCTTCATTCAAGGTCACATGGGTGGAATAGGCTATGATCTTCAAACAACTTCTTCCCAATAACCAAGATGCCCAGGGACTTGATATTGGACCTGTAGCATGCTGGGGTGAAGGGCTACCAAATTTGTTCAAATAAATGACTTTGACCTTTATTCAAGGTCATATGGGTCAAGAAGGCTATAATCTTCCAACGTCTTCTTCTCAATAACCAAGATGTCCAGGGTCTTGATATTGGGCCTGTAGCATGCTGGGGTGAAGGGCTACCAAGTTTGTTCAAATAAATGACCTTGACCTTCATTCAAGGTCACATGGGTCAAGAAGGCTATAATCTTCCAGCAACTTCTTCTCAATAACCAAGAGGCCCAGGGACTTGATATTGGGCCTGTAGCATGCTGGGGTGAAGGGCTACCAAGTTTGTTCAAATGAATGACCTTGACCTTCATTCAAGGTCACATGGGTCAAAAAGGCTATAATCTTCCAACGACTTCTTCTCAATAACCAAGATGCCCAGGGACTTGATATTGGGCCTGCAGCATGCTGGGGTGAAGGGCTACCAAGTTTGTTTAAATAAATGACCTTGACCTTCATTCAAGGTCACATGGGTCAAGAAGGCTATAATCTTCCAGCAACTTCTTCTCAATAACCAAGAGGCCCAGGGACTTGATATTGGGCCTGTAGCATGCTGGGATGAAGGGCAACCAAGTTTGTTCAAATAAATGACCTTGACCTTCATTCAATGTCACATGGGTCAAATAGGCTATAAAATTCAAACAACTTCTTCTCAATATCCAAGAGGCCCAGGGACTTGATATTGGGCCTGTAGCATGCTGGAGTGAAGGGCTACCAAATTTGTTCAAATAAATGACTTTGACCTTTATTCAAGGTCATATGGGTCAAGAAGGCTTTACTCTTCCAACGACTTCTTCTCAAAAACCAAGAGGCCCAGGGACTTGATATTGGGCCTGTAGCATGCTGGGGTGAAGGGC
The DNA here is from genome assembly GCF_902652985.1 of Pecten maximus. Taxonomy (NCBI): domain Eukaryota; kingdom Metazoa; phylum Mollusca; class Bivalvia; order Pectinida; family Pectinidae; genus Pecten; species Pecten maximus. The sequence continues at coordinate 95,087 of NC_047016.1, read as the reverse complement.
TACCAAGTTTGTTCAAATAAATTACCTTGACCTTCATTCAAGGTCACATGGGTCAAATAGGCTATAATCTTCAAACAACTTCTTCTCAATAACCAAGAGACACAGAGACTTGATATTAGGCCTGTAGCATGCTGGGGTGAAGTGCTACCAAGTTTGTTCAAATAAATGACCTTGACCTTCATTCAAGGTCACATGGGTCAAAAAGGCTATAATCTTCCAACGACTTCTTCTCAATAACCAAGAGGCCCAGGGACTTGATACTGGGCCTGTAGCATGCTGGGTTGAAGGGCTACCAAGTTTGTTCAAATAAACGACCTTGACCTTCATTCAAGGTCATATGGGTCAAGAAGGCTATAATCTTCCAGCGACTTCTCAATAACAAAGAGGCACAGGGACTTGATATTAGGCCTGTAGCATGCTGGGGTGAAGGGCTACCAAGTTTGTTCAAATAAATTACATTGACCTTCATTCAAGGTCACATGGGTCAAAAAGGCTATAATATTCAAACAACTTCTTCTCAATATCCAAGAGGCCCAGGTACTTGATATTGGGCCTGTAGCATGCTAAGGTTAAGGGCTACCAAGTTTGTTCAAATAAATTACCTTGACCTTCATTCAAGGTCACATGGGTCAATTAGGCTATAATCTTCAAACAACTTCTTTTCAATAACAAAGAGGCACAGGGGCATGATATTAGGACTGTAGCATGCTGGGGTGAAGTGCTACCAAGTTTGTTCAAATAAATGACCTTGACCTTCATTCAAGGTCACATGGATGGAATAGGCTATGATCTTCAAACAACTTCTTCCCAATAACCAAGATGCCCAGGGACTTGATATTGGACCTGTAGCATGCTGGGGTGAAGGGCTACCAAGTTTGTTCAAATAAATGACCTTGACCTACATTCATGGTCACAGGGGTGAAATCGGCTAAAATGTGTAAACAATAATTTTACAATAGCCAAGAATCTCTGAAATCTGATATTAGGCAAATATTATACTGGAATGAAGGACTAGAACATTTATTGATATGAATAAACCCAGCATACACTGATATTTGAATAAAGAGGTAATCAGCATAGTATGTATAGACATGACCTGAATCAACTTCAAAGTTGCGGTAGAGCCAGGTGAGCGATATAGGCCCATTGGGCCTCTTGTTTCCATTCAAGCAACTTCTTCTCAATAACCAAAAGTCCCAGAGACCTAATATTGGGCCTGTAGCATGCTGGGGTGAAGGGCTACCAAGTTTTTTCAAATGAATAAAGTTGACCTTGATTAAAGGTCACAGGGGTCAAAAAGGCTAAAATCTTTCAAAGAATTCTTCTCAATAACCAAGAGCCCCAGGGAGTTGATATTGGGTCTGTAGCATGCTGGGGTGAAGGGCTATCTACCATGTTTGTTCATATGAATGACCTTGACCTTCATTCAAGGTAACGGGTCAAATATACTACACAAAATTTAAACGACTTCTTCTAAATAAGCAAAAGACTCAGGGAGTTGATATTGGGTCTGTAGCGTGCTCGGGTGAAGGGCTACCAAAGTTTGTTCAAATGAATAAAGTTGACCTTCATTCAAGGTCACAGGGGTCAAAAAGGCTAAACTCTTTCAACGACTTCTCAATAACCAAGAGCCCAAGGGAGTTGATATTGGGTCTGTAGCATGCTGAGGTGAACGGCTACCAAGTTTGTTCAAATGAATGACATTGACCTTCATTCAAGGTCACAGGGGTCAAATATGCTAAACAAAATTTAAATGACTTCTTTTAAATAACCAAAAGACCCAGGGAGTTGATATTGGGTCTGTAGCATGCTGGAGTGAAGGGCTACCAAATTTGTTCAAATAAATGACTTTGACCTTCATTCAAGGTCACATGGGTCAAGAAGGCTATAATCTTCCAGCGACTTCTCAATAACCAAGAGGCACAGGGACTTGATATTAGGCCTGTAGCATGCTGGGGTGAAGGGCTACCAATTTTGTTCAAATAAATTACATTGACCTTCATTCAAGGTCACATGGGTCAAGAAGGCTATAATCTTCCAACGACTTCTTCTCAATAACCAAGAGGCCCAGGGACTTGATACTGGGCCTGTAGCATGCTGGGTTGAAGGGCTACCAAATTTGTTCAAATAAACGACCTTGACCTTCATTCAAGGTCACATGGGTCAAGAAGGCTATAATCTTCCAGCGACTTCTTCTCAATAACCAAGAGGCACAGGGACTTGATATTAGGCCTGTAGCATGCTGGGGTGAAGGGCTACCAAGTTTGTTCAAATAAATTACATTGACCTTCATTCAAGGTCACATGGGTCAAGAAGGCTATAATCTTCAAACGACTTCTTCTCAATAACCAAGAGGCCCAGGGACTTGATACTGGGACTGTAGCATGCTGGGTTGAAGGGCTACCAAGTTTGTTCAAATAAACGACCTTGACCTTCATTCAAGGTCACATGGGTCAAGAAGGCTATAATCTTCCAGCGACTTCTCAATAACCAAGAGGCACAGGGACTTGATATTAGGCCTGTAGCATGCTGGGGTGAAGGGCTACCAAGTTTGTTCAAATAAATTACATTGACCTTCATTCAAGGTCACATGGGTCAAAAAGGCTATAATATTCAAACAACTTCTTCTCAATATCCAAGAGGCCCAGGTACTTGATATTGGGCCTGTAGCATGCTAAGGTTAAGGGCTACCAAGTTTGTTCAAATAAATTACCTTGACCTTCATTCAAGGTCACATGGGTCAATTAGGCTATAATCTTCAAACAACTTCTTTTCAATAACAAAGAGGCACAGGGGCATGCTATTAGGCCTGTAGCATGCTGGGGTGAAGTGCTACCAAGTTTGTTCAAATAAATGACCTTGACCTTCATTCAAGGTCACATGGGTGGAATAGGCTATGATCTTCAAACAACTTCTTCCCAATAACCAAGATGCCCAGGGACTTGATATTGGACCTGTAGCATGCTGGGATGAAGGGCTACCAAGTTTGTTCAAATAAATGACCTTGACCTACATTCATGGTCACAGGGGTGAAATCGGCTAAAATGTGTAAACAATAATTTTACAATAGCCAAGAATCTCTGAAATCTGATATTAGGCAAATATTATACTGGAATGAAGGACTAGAGCATTTATTGATATGAATAAACCCAGCATACACTGATATTTGAATAAAGAGGTAATCAGCATAGTATGTATAGACATGACCTGAATCAACTTCAAAGTTGCGGTAGAGCCAGGTGAGCGATATAGGCCCATTGGGCCTCTTGTTTCCATTCAAGCAACTTCTTCTCAATAACCAAAAGTCCCAGAGACCTAATATTGGGCCTGTAGCATGCTGGGGTGAAGGTCTACCAAGTTTTTTCAAATGAATAAAGTTGACCTTGATTCCAGGTCACAGGGGTCAAAAAGGCTAAAATCTTTCAAAGAATTCTTCTCAATAACCAAGAGCCCCAGGGAGTTGATATTGGGTCTGTAGCATGCTGGGGTGACGGGCTATCTACCATGTTTGTTCATATGAATGACCTTGACCTTCATTCAAGGTAACGGGTCAAATATACTACACAAAATTTAAACGACTTCTTCTAAATAAGCAAAAGACTCAGGGAGTTGATATTGGGTCTGTAGCGTGCTGGGGTGAAGGGCTACCAAGTTTGTTCAAATGAATGACCTTGACCTTCATTCAAGGTCACAGGGGTCAAATATGCTAAACAAAATTTAAATGACTTCTTTTAAATAACCAAAAGACCCAGGGAGTTGATATTGGGTCTGTAGCATGCTGGAGTGAAGCGCTACCATGTTTGTTCAAATGAATGACCTTGACCTTCATTCAAGGTCACATAGTTGAAAATTGCTAAAATATTTAAACAACTTCTTCTAAATAACCAAAAGAACCAGGGAGTTGATATTGGGTCTGAAGCATGCTGGGGTGAAGGGCTACCATGTTTGTTCAAATGGATGACCTTGACCTTCATTCATGGTCACAGGAGTAAAAAAGGCTAAAATCTTTAAACGACTTCTTGGCAATAACCAAGGGTCCCAGGGAGTTGATATTGGGTCTGTAGCATGCTGGGGTGAAGGGCTACCAAGTTTGTTCAAATGAATGACCTTGACCTTCATTCAAGGTCACAGGAGTCAAAAAGGCTAAAATATTTAAACGACTTCTCAATAACCAAGGGCCCCAGGGAGTTGATATTGGGTCTGTAGCATGCTGGGGTGAAGGGCTACCAAGTTTGTTCATATGAATGACCTTGACCTTCATTCAAGGTCACAGGGGTCAAATATGTTAAACAAAATTTAAACGGACTTCTTCTCAATAACCAAAAGACCCAGGGAGTTGATATTGGGTCTGTAGCGTGCTGGAGTGAAGGGCTACCATGTTTGTTCAAATGAATAAAGTTGACCTTCATTCAAGGTCAAAGGTGTCAAAAAGACTAAAATCTTTCACCGACTTCTTCTCAATAACCAAGAGCCCAGGGAGTCGATATTGGGTCTGTAGCGTGATGGAGTGAAGGGCTACCAAGTTTGTTCAAATGAATGACCTTGACCTTCACTCAAGGTCACAGGAGTGAAAAAGGCTAAAATCTTTAAACGACTTCTTCTCAATAACCAAGAGCCCGGGGGAGTTTATATTGGGTCTGTAGCATGCTGGGGTGAAGGACTACCATGTTTGTTCAAATGAATGACCTTGACATTCATTCAAGGTCACATAGTTAAAAAATGCTTAAATATTTCAACAACTTCTAAATAACCAAAATACCCAGGGAGTTGATATTGGGTCTGTAGGGTGCTGGAGTGAAGGGCTACCATGTTTGTTCAAATGAATAAAGTTGACCTTCATTCAAGGTCGAAGGGGTCAAAAAGGCTAAAATCTTTCAACGACCTCTTCTCAATAACCAAGAGCCCCAGGGAGTTGATATTGAGTCTGTAGTATGTAGGGGTGAAGGACTACCAAGTTTGTTAAAATGATTGACCTTGGCCTTCACTCAAGGTCACAGGGGTCAAATATGCTAAACAAAATTTAAATGATTTTTTTTAATAACCAAAAGACCCAGGGAGTTGAAATTGGGTCTGTTGCGTGCTGGAGTGAAGGGCTACCAAGTTTGTTCAAATGAATGACCTTGACCTTCATTGAAGGTCATATAGTTAAAAAATGCTAAAATCTTTCAACAACTTCTTCTAAATAACCAAAAGAACCAGGGAGTTGATATTGGGTCTGTAGAATGCTGGGGTGAAAGGCTACCATGTTTTTTCAAATGGATGACCTTGACCTTTATCATGGTCACAGGAGTAAAAAAGGCTAAAACCTTTTAACGACTTCTTGGCAATAACCAAGAGTCCAAGGGAGTTGATATTGGGTCTGTAGCATGCTAGGGTGACGGGCTACCAAGTTTGTTCAAATGAATGACCTTGACCTTCATTCAAGGTCACAGGAGTCAAAAAGGCTAAAATCTTTAAACAACTTCTTCTAAATAACCAAAATACCCAGGGAGTTGATATTGAGTCTGTAGGGTGCTGGAGTGAAGGGCTACCATGTTTGTTCAAATGAATGAAGTTGACCTTCATTCAAGGTCAAAGGGTTCAAAAAGGCTAAAATCTTTCAACGACTTCTTCTCAATAACCAAGAGAACCAGGGAGTTTATATTGGGTCTGTAGCGTACTGGAGTGAAGGGCTACCATGTTTGTTCAAATGAATAAGGTTTACCTTCATTCAAGGTCAAATGGGTCAAAAAGGCTAAAATCTTTCAACGACTTCTCAATAACCAAGAGCCCCAGGGAGTTGATATTGAGTCTGTACCATTCTGGGGTGAAGGACTACCAAGTTTATTCAAATGATTGACCTTGACCTTCATTGAAGGTCATATAGTTAAAAAATGCTAAAATCTTTCAACAACTTCTTCTAAATAACCAAAAGAACCAGGGAGTTGATATTGGGTCTGTAGCGTGCTGGAGTGAAGGGCTACCATGTTTGTTCAAATGAATAAAGTTGACCTTCATTCAAGGTCAAAGGTGTCAAAAAGGCTAAAATATTTCAATGACTTCTTGGCAATAACCAAGAGAACCAGGGAGTTGATATTGGGTCTGTAGGATGCTGGGTTGAAGGGCTACCATGTTTGTTCAAATGAATGACCTTGACCTTCATTCAATGTCACAGGAGTCAAAAAGGCTAAAATCTTTAAACGACTTATTCTCAATAACCAAGAGCCCAGGAGTTGATATTGGGTCTGTAGCATGCTGGGGTGAAGGGCTACCATGTTTGTTCATATGAATGACCTTGACCTTCGTTCAAGGTCACAGGGGTCAAATATGCTAAACAAAATTTAAACGACTTCTTTTAAATAACCAAAAGACACAGGGAGTTGATATTGGGTCTGTTGCGTGCTGGAGTGAAGGGCTACCAAGTTTGTTCAAATGAATGACCTTGACCTTCATTGAAGGTCATAAAGTTAAAAAATGCTAAAATCTTTCAACTACTTCTTCTAAATAACCAAAAGAACCAGGGAGTTGATATTGGGTCTGTAGCATGCTGGGGTGAAAGGCTACCATGTTTTTTCAAATGGATGACCTTGACCTTTATCATGATCACAGGAGTAAAAAAGGCTAAAATCTTTAAACGACTTCTTGGCAATAACCAAGAGTCCCAGGGAGTTGATATTGGGTCTGTAGCATGCTAGGGTGACGGGCTACCAAGTTTGTTCAAATGAATGACCTTGACCTTCATTCAAGGTCACAGGAGTCAAAAAGGCTAAAATCTTTAAACAACTTCTAAATAACTAAAAGAACCAGAGACTTGATATTGGGTCTGTATGATGCTGGGTTGAAGGGCTACCAAGTTTGTTCAAATGAATGACCTTGACCTTCATTCAAGGTCAAAGGAGTCAAAAAGGCTAAAATCTTTAAACGACTTCTTCTCAATAACCAAAAGTCCCAGATACTTAGTATTTGGCCTGTAGCATGCTGGGGTGAAGGGCTCCCAAGTTTGTTCAAATGAATGACCTTGACCTTCATTCAAGGTCAGGTCGATCAAGTATGCTCAAATCTTTAAATGACTTCTAGTGAATAGCCAAAGTGCCGAGAGACATTATAATGGTCCTATAGCATGCTTTCAAATAACTGCAGGATCCATATATTAAAAGATCACTGCATTGCAGGTGAGCGATTCGGGCCCATTGGGCCCTGTTTAGAAATGGAGATCAAACGTATAAAAGGTAGGCATGGCTCCACAAAGACCAGAGCGGCGGGGCCCGATCAATATGGAAAATGCAGGTAGATCCTTTAAATCCCTTCAAGTTCTGTATTCCTGAATGGATTTTCATATAAAATTTGGTTTGGAGGATTATTGGGCAAAGTAGATCAAACATTGTATTAATGGAGGGTGTGGCTATCCTGGGGCCTGAAGGGCGGGGACCAATAGGGGCAATTAAGGTAAATCCTTTAAATCCCTACTCGTCCTCGAAGACTAGTGAACCTGTCCGTCTGCTCCCCCGTGCCGCGCCGGAAACGACGGGTTACACACCGGAAACTATATGACGTGTACATGCCTCCGTAGATCATTTCGACGATATATCCCTTTCCGAGTCGTACCTCCATTGCGTGTCTGAAGCCACGTATAGTGGCAAGACGTGGTCGGCATAACGCTTATTACGCCACAAGATGTCATGTTTGAAAGGCCCCCGCGAAGTGTACTTTACTGTTACGGCTTGTATCAACCCTTATTCGAGGTGATGGAAAAGGAGCTACCATTTCTCAAGTTTAAACAAGGCCTCCTTTCAGAAGATTTGACGTCGTTATCTGACGATAGACATTTCGACATGGTGATTTGTGATGATTTTACGGACGTGGTGACGTCATCGCCTGGCATGGAAGCGCTCTTCGTGAAAAGAATGCACCATTGGAATCTCAATGTTCTCTATCTGAATCAAAACCTCTATTGTAAAGGGAAACCCGCTCGAACCATCAATCTGAATACCCACATATTGGTGCTAATGAAGAATCCGAGAGACGTGTCGCAGTTACAATGTCAGGTGCGTCAGGCGTTCTTGGGCAAGATGCAGTATAATGTGGTAATTACAATTGATATATACTAGTATGTCAAAATGCATTTTATCTGAGTGTGAGCAACGACATAGATAGAGTGTATGAATGGTGTAAGTGTGGAAAATGGAAGTCAATTTGAAGAAGTGCTGCCAGGTCATTTTTACAAATAAAAAGAAGTGTATCGATTTTAATTATAGTATGAGTGGGGAGAACCTGAAGAATGAAACGTGTGTGAAAGCTCTTGGTGTATGGTTGACCTCTACGATGTGTGAAAGTTCTTGGTGTATGGTTGACCTCTACGATGTGTGAAAGTTCTTGGTGTATGGTTGACCTCTACGATGTGTGAAAGCTCTTGGGTATGGTTGACCTCTACGACAAGTTTTATCACACACATTAGACATACTTTTACCAAGTCCATGCGAATGCTCGGTTTTATCAAACGTACATGTAAACATTTTACTCATGTATCCATTTTAAGGTCTTTGTGTATAAGTCTTTAGGAGTCGGATAGAATATTGTTGTCAGATCTGGTCTCCTCACCAATCTTTTCTTATCCACCAGATCGAAGCTGTTCAGCGAACGTTTTTGAAAGTTCAAGTCAACATTTGGCCCCACATCAAATGCTTTTTTGAACACGCCAAACATACCTAATGCAAAATCTGCTATTTTTCTATTTTTATGATATACGAAACCATATCAGTTATATTATTTATGATTTGAAACGATCTTAAGCAGATATTCTATGTTAAAAAAAGTGCTGATCACCCTCTTCAAAGATCCTCATACTGTGGACAAAAGAAACGCAACTATGTTAAATTCATGAGCATTGTCTTTCCAGACGGGTATGTACTAGCTACTATTAGTCCATTTTATAGGAATGAAAATGATGCAAATATCTTGAAAACAATACTTCAATCATTTGAAAACCTGAACTTGTGGTTCGGTGATAATGACAATGTGATTGTTGACCGGGGTTTAGGGACGTGCTGGACCTGCTCCCAGGTTCAGGGTTTTCCGTGTACATGCCTTCCTATCTTCTACCAGGTCAAACACAGCATGATACACTGACTGCCAACGAGGAGCACCAGTGTACAAAGTCAAGATAGGTAGTAGAGAGTTACCATGGAAGACTGAAACAGTGGAAACTGTTCAGAGAATAGCTCATTTCAAAATATTTCCTGAACGTGATGGAAGAACTGGTGAAAGTACCAATAGCTTCCTTGAATACTGTACGTGGAGCAATTCATGTGTCTACACCAGAGAGGGATGTGAGGGACCGACGTTTTGCAGAGCGCATGCAATCCCATTTGGCTCTGCCCAATACGTTTAGCCTTAAGGGTCGCTGATTTGCCCGACTTTTCTAGGCGCACAGGGTCAATTGGGTTAAACTTAATGCATTTGCGATCGAGTTTCCAAAACTTGATATGGAATATCTGGAGACAGTAACCTGTGGATCATATCAGTTAAAAGTAGCACCAATGTACATTGCAGAGCATCTGACACCAGCTGGAGATTTTGAAGTGTGGGTCTCACAGACAAAATATAATGTTTGGATTGCATTTGACAGAAATGACCAAGACGTCTCTGTAAAAGACTACTATTGTGTCTGTCCAGCAGTTGGTATGTGTGCACATGTTGGATGCATTTTGTATTTCTTGGGCATGTTCGTCACCTACATCACAGTTTACCAGCCCATGTGACACTCAAGTTCAAATAAGCAATCACTTGAGTTGCTTTCACAAGAATCGAGATGTATTGAAACTGCAATAGTTGTACAAATGTATCTCCAGTTGAAAAAAAGTGGCACAACGTAATGGTTTGGAACTGATGAAATTAAAACCATTCACTCTATCTGTAATATATACATGTAGTCTTAGTTTATAAAATGTCACGTCATTTAACCCAATAACCTACATTATAATCTTCTAATTTCAACTTTATTTCACACATATTGTAACTTTTTCAGCACATCGCATTCGTGTGACCTTGAACAAAGGTCAGCGTTACCAATGTTAACTAAAATGATACCACTTGACATGGACGACCATCTTGCCAAACATCAAGAGTCACCGACTTTTGGTTATTAAGAATCAAACGTTTAAGGACAAATGGTCACGAATATGTATTTTTTTTTTCTTTAAAGCAAATGTGTAAAACGACAGGTTTTCATTTTTTTCATCAATCATCATGTTGAAAGATATCATTAGTATCCAACTTTTGACCAAGTATAAAAGGCAGACTATTTCTGAAAATATGCAAATTGAATTGTCCAAAATGGGAATTTTATCATTTTCCCTTGAAACATCGTAATATTTGGTGGGATTACAAAGCAGCACCTCTAACAGCGACACAGGTGTTAGTCAAGGAGGTCCCATTTTCACAGAATTAATTCTGAAACTAACTTTTCCTGATTTAAGCTTCTCATACCCACACTTTTTTGTATTGAACATATTTTGAAAATCCAAGCGAGGACCGATGCTAATGTTAAATCAACATACATGTATATGTTGACCCCACCTTTTTATGTTTTAAGGCACATGTTGACTTTAATTCCTTGTCCTACACTGCAGTGTGCAAGTATTTTAATCTTCCAAGCCTGGAACATAGGCGAGCATTTTTAGACTGTGTTTTTCTTTTCAGATGTGTAAATAGTGTATTTGACTGTCCTTTTTTAGTCAAGCAAATGTGTCCAATAGTACATGGTCGTAATCTACGATCATCTCGTTCCGTTTAGTTTTACTGTCAGAGAAGTCGAATAAATGTTAGAAAATAAAGTGTTTTAAAACAGGATTCAATGTAATGTTAACTCTCTTGATCTTGTTCCAGACTGTGATATTTTTATTTGTCTCTTGCTATGTTCAAATTACGACTAAACAATACTATTTTCCGCTAGTTCAATAGCTTGTATATATAAGTCTGTGTTACATACATAACTGACTGTGATATTCTATACTTCTGTTGTATTTGTTATCCATTCTGTAAGTGGACCCCCGGGTCTGTAGAATTGGAAATAAATAAATAAATAAATACAAAACTTCGCAGGTATCTCCGGCATAAAAAACGGAGATGTACCTTAGTCCAACAACACGATGGAAACTGATGAGAGTTTATGATAACAATACTTACTCCACGTGAGGTAAAACTCTTCATACAGATAACAACATAGATAATGTAATGTCTCTTTACAATTACATGCAGCGTGCGTCCATTTTTTCGATTGTTGGTTGGCCTCTAGGGTAAAATTATGGACGCATGTTTCATCCATAGTGACAAATCTCTGGAGAAAGTTGGCAGGATCTTCTTCAAAAAGATTAAGATTAGCACGCGATAATATGCTCATGTGTGCTTTTGATCAACTGTCAGAAGTCTTGGTACCCATCGGGCCAAAAACAATCTCATTGCAAGATTCCCGGTCAGAATGGAATGCACTCTTTCCTGTGAAATGTCATCTCTATTGGGGTTGCAACATTGACAGGCCTTCCAGGATGGGGGTCATCCTCAAGGCTCCGTCGGCGGCACTTAAATTACGCCACCCACCTTTCCACCGTAGCATATGACGAGATATCTTTCCGTTGTGTTGTTACCATATCATTATGGATATCCTTAGGCGTTAAACCTTTTCTATACAAATATTGGATCACTGTTCTTTCACCGATTTTGTCCATTTTGCAAAAGTCGCTTGTCTTGTTTAATTTAGAGTGTAACCTCGTCGATATAAACTAACCAAATGGGATCAATCCATGGGTACACGGCCCTTAGTTGTCGGAGAATAACAGGAATTAAAAAGAACATCCTTGAGTACCTTTTTCAATACGAGGCTCACAACAAATCAATCATCCCTCGTATATAATGTAGATATAGTAAACAGAGATTATAATTGAGCAAGTGGATGTACATGTGTATGTATTTTAGATATAATAGTCATACTTTATTATTCAGGATATGGGTGCTTATAATGAAGAAAGGTTATACATAGATTTCAAATGAATATATAGTGGATATTTCTGGCGTATATTATTATTCGGGATTATGATATGTATAATTGAGGCTATTGCAGGGATCGTTTTCATTATTCAGCATGAGGATGTATATAACGTAGCTATCTTAGGCATATATTACTATTCAGCATGTGGAAATATTAATGTAGATATTGTAGGCATACAGTTTTATTCAGCATTATATATATATTTACTGTTCAATTTTACACATCTAAACCAGGTCAGTTACTGCAAAATCAATCACACACTGCATCACATATATGCACCCACCCACCCTCAAACACTTTGCTAGAAAAAAAAACATTCATGTTTCCAATATCTGTAATACATGTCATTTTATCATCCATTATAACTATACACGCCACTCCATACATGCATACAAATATGCTAGAAAACATATCACTATTTTCCACATCATTCCATATACACATGCACAATATATGCTAGAAATCATGTCAATCTTATACACATCACTCCATACATACATACAAAGTTTGCTAGAAATCATAACAATCCTGTACACATCACTCCATACACACATAAAAAATATGCAGGAAAACATATCAATGTTTCACACTCCATACAAACATACACTAAGCTGAAAAACATATCAATGTAACACTTCACTCCATACATACAAAATATGCTGGAAGACATCAATGTTACAAATTACTCCATACATACAAAATATGTTAGAATAACTACATACACACATACACATACACTGTATATATATATATATATGTATACACATATGCTAGGAAACATATCAATGTTACACATAATTCCATACATACATACAAAATATGCTGGAAGACATATCAATGTTGTAGAATAACTACATATATACTGTACATACACAATATATTAGGAAATATATCAATGTTTTATAGTTAATGTATACAATAAATATATCCATCAAATCTAACATAAAATATGCTAGAAACATCAGTGTAAATTATCAGTATTAATGTAGATATTGTAGGCATACATTTTTATTCAGCAAGCGGATGCATATTATATAAATATTGTAGACATACATTATCATTCAGTATATGGATGCTTATGATGTAGTATTGTAGGCCAGATATACTATTATTCAGGATGATGATGTATATAGTGTATATATTGAAGGCGTTTATAATATTATGCAGTATGTGGATGCATATAATAAATATACTATAAGCGCCAAACTATGACGTAGCATGATAAGTATATGAAGGTGTATAATGTTTATAGTGTAGGCATCAACTGTTATGTATACAATGTATATACTGTAAATATGTTTCAGCATGTGGATATATATATTGTTAATAAGACATATTTAGTAAATCATCCCTAAATCCGTTTAATTGAAGGGGAACGTCCGTTTGTCACGCTAATGTTGACACACATTAACACACAAACTAACACATACACACCATCACACCCACACTAACACACACACCCACTCACACACACACCCTCTCTCTCTCACACACACACACACACACCCACACACACACACACACACACACACACACACCGCTACAGACATATACAGCATGGTGAATTGGGGGAAAGAAGGCGCCGTTGGTTGACAGGGGAATCCTTATTGTATGTGTTTTAGCTCTGGCAGATAACTTGTATTGTAGGGCAAGGTCACATGCTTGTGTAAACACTGGGTAAGTTATCTAAAACTGATAATCCGGCTGTCTGGGGAAGATACTATCCTGAGCAGTCAGATCACGGACACAACGCCCCCCGTCATTGTGTTGTGGGTAAGTAATTATAGACTCGTTAGTTTGTCGTGGTTACTACAGTGACTTACTGCAGCCTTACTAGTCTGCATGTTTGTGTAGCTTCTCTCGATATAATGTACAATACTGTATGGCATTTCCCTACACTGTGCATAAACAATTAGCTGGACAATACGCGTTGCACTGGTTACCCAGCAACACATAAACTTTTGTTATGCCGTCCGAATCTGTAAAGAATATAAATTATCAGCTATGAAAACCACTACTTAAAATTGTTTGTTTAAATCATAATTGAAACTCAAACTCTGAATACAGATGTATTTCTCCGTACGGAGATGAATATTTATTTTGGAATTAATTATCATCAAATTATATATGTATCTTATTTTACTACTGACATAAGTGATAATTAAAATTCTGTATTCCATTGATGTGGATAAATTTTGTATATTTTGTGATCACTTTGCAACTATACAGGGAATCAATTGATTTCAAACTCAAAATTTTCGTACGGAACACGGATCTATAGATTTGTTGTACGGATCTCTACGATGTAATTGCTCCAATCAAGCTTTTAATTAATTGGTTTGTTTAAACCGTGTCCTATAATTTGTTTAAACCTTTTTAACCTGGACAAATAAATGTTGTTGTTTTTTTTATAAATTATGTACCCTACTATTATGACGTCATAAAATGATGTACCGAATTAAATTCAAAATCCCATGAAGAGCGACACGATGTAGCCGCGAAAGTACTAGGGAGACAGCAGATCTGTGTTTGACTTTCTATTCTATTATATACATGTATAATATATATATATATAACAACACATCCGTCACCAACATTCGCCACACTCACGGTTACATACATTCAAGGAAGGTTATTGCTCAACACTTACATATCTTAATATAATTAAATACAATTATTCAAATTTATATGTACAGTATACCTATGTGTGGCACAGAGCCGCTAGATACACATATCTGCAGGTAGACGTTAACTGTACACGTTCTCATTTACTCAGGACTTGCTTCTGAAACAATAATATACCTTCACACTTACTATTTTACATCAACTACTTTTAATGCTAGATATACAAAACTACTTTCCACGTTCGCAAAGTATACGTACATATAAACAATGAAAAAATAATGAAAATGTATAATCTTAACAATACAATGAATTTTTAATACCACATCGTTAGACTTATCATGCATATAGTAAGTATAAAGACAGAATACGTCGTGATGTCAATAAGTCGACATATTACTTACATTTTTATGTCATTTCTCTGTCATCTCAGTAAACACGTCTGTCAATCTGAATAAGTGTATTCCCACCAACTAATCACTTGACCACAAAAACATAATGACGGCAACACATTGACAAAGAAGAATACAACACGTGACTTGGCACAATGCGTCGTAACACTACATACGATAGAAACAGCACAAGATCCGAAGGATCAATTGGAAAGAATACAGAACCACACCAAAGAATACAATACGGACGTGATTACTGCGTACGTATGAACGCCACGGTAAACGATACAAGGTAAAATACACACAAATGACAAAACATATAAATTATATATATATATAATGTATTATAAACACATTTAAATTGTGTAATCTAAACCGAGTTCTTATGAAAAAAATATGTTTGGACCTATAAAGATACATGTTGATGACACATATTTTCAAGACAATACTTTTTTAACGTATATACACATCCGTACTAAGCAATCAGTCAGTAATCGGTCTTTATCAACGTCACGTCGTCAGGTCTAATACATTTTACATAGAGCCAAGACATGTGAATTCCCGTGTGTGTGAGATGCATGCGTGAGGTTTATGATTGTATTTATTGAGAGGCTGTGGTGTGTTTATGTTCGATTTGTCTCCTTGTGATAGCGCGGGATTTTTGCCGATTTATCGTGCTACCTCAATGAAGCATACTGCAGGACACCCCACCAGGTCACATTATAATACAAAAACCTTCATAAATGGGCGAACGCTCAACTAAAGGACAAAAGTGAGGCATTGTCAAAGCAGAAGACATTAAGAAGAAGAGAGTTGTTAAGAAAGAAGAGCAATGAGAAAATCCCAAATTTAGTCGCCTCTTACGAGCATGAAGCATGTCGCCTCTTATGAAGCAACAGATACAAATCTTACGCCCTACCTGCAGGGCAGTGCATTTGTTGTCTAAGGCAAACCAGTTATCAACAAAATCCTTACTTGCCACCGGTAAAAACAGGCAAATATAGAGGTAAATTCATTTGAAGCAGACTGTAATCCTTTGTAACAATATCTCTTGATCGTAATAGCCGACGATGTCATACGACAAATAATAACATGCATTGATATTTAAGGATTCTAAATCAAGATACGTTACCAAGATTTACGTGCAATCAAATTAATCGGATGGAACTTAAACTCAAAGTGAATCGAGGCCATCACTTACTGCTTGGTTTTCGAGTGTTACACTTTGTTGATATGGTAGGAGTATGTTTAATATGTTTTTTTTATTAATACTAACCAGAAGCAGATGCTCGTGTTCTAAGGTTCATTATGCTCGCATTTGAAGCGAATATATTCAATAGACTTTTTAAGAATGGCTTCTCCATGTGACACGTGGCATTTCACGCCTTGATGGTAAGTGGTAATAAATATTGTTGTATCACAAGCTGCTGATATGTATTTGAAAAAAAAATGCAGTGTTTAATTTTATCTTTTTTACTAGAATTTCAGAGAAACAAGCTGGAATATATAATTCCATGTACGGTATTATAGAAGCGATGTGTATATGCACTTACTTTTTTTATCCAAATTATCCCGAACGTTTCAAAATGATTCTTAACAGTTCCTCAATTTATATCATCTACGATAGCTATTCCACACATTTCGTTTGGGTCACCCAGCGTACGCACATTCACATCCACGATACTAACGCATATTTATTCTATCAAGCGACTTATTCTATAACCAGACAAACATGACACTTGTCTAACAAAAACAACAAATTTCACAGAAATGAAAATTCCATCAAACAAAATGCTTCTTAAAGAAATAAATAATAATAAAAAGACCTCAATTCATTCGATATTTTAATGAATATTTAGGTAGTTTGCAAATTCGTGTGAAATATAAAAGCAACGAATTCATTCGTTTTCATCTTATTGCCTATCCGTCTTACTAACAAATCTATAGTGCTATTTATTTATAATGCTTTAAATTTCGGTTTCAGATTCAGCTTCCTTTTTCGCAATGTCTTACGGTGGTATGTATTACATTAACTATACAGATACGAAGTTTAAGCATATTAAAGAAGGATTACAAGATTATTTTGATAATTTGTATTTAATCTGTTCAATATATTGAACAGTCCTTACAGTTAGGTGACCCACCATTACGTTTGTGTATGTATTCTATGAATTAGATAATGACCATAATCACTAGCAATACCAAAATTGCATAACAAGATATACCACAACGGGTATCATAAACGGACGGAATGACAAGACATATATTGTGCATAATAAAATGTCCTTCGAATGATAATAATTCTCGAAATTAGGTCTAATTTGTACCATTTCAACAGAGTGTTACTTCCTTTTGTAGAATAGAATCGAAAATCAAAAGATATTACCGACATTATGTCCACTCAAAACCAACAAAGACATTAAAACGAAACCATAATTTCTACTCAAAATCAATAGAGAATACCGAAATTTTAAACGGAAATATTACCAGTGATGAAATAGAAGAAGATGTATATAAACTTAAGAATAATCAGTCTTGTGGTTTAGATGGAATCGTTAATGAACATATTAAACACACTCTACAAATATTTCTGCCCATATATTCGAAAATGTTCACTGTTGTAACTTAATACAGGTATAGTTCAAACGGATTGGACAATTGGATTTATTAAACCTGTTTATAAAAACAAAGGCGATAAACACAACCTTGCTAACAACAGAGCAATTACTTTAGTATCGTGCCTATGTAAATTGTTTACATCTATTATTAACAATAGGCTGAATAAAGTAGCAGATGGAATTTATTCTTATATCTCGAGCACAATCTGGTTTTAGAAAAGGATACTCTACCACTCTATCTATTTCTCTAAAAATAAAAAAAGCTATACTGTTCATTTATTAATTTTTTAAAAGCGGTTGATACGGTGTGGCGTATCGAATTATGGAGAAAAATGCTCACGAGTAAAATTTTCAAAGTTATCAATAATTTATCTAATAATACTAAATCATGTGTCCGAAACGGAAGTCAGACATCTGATTTTTTTTTTATATATATATATTTATTCACAATCAGCATATTAATAGTTAACACTGCTTGCCCTCACACAGGAGGGGACTCGTTCACAATTTTGTTCCACAACTTTACATAACTTGGTCATATTATTTGGTATAGCATGCATTTTTCTCAAACTTTAATTATCTTAACCATGTGTTCACATCATATCAGCATCATGCCATCTTATATTTATATATACTTTCTCATTCGCACACATAGGTCTACAGTGTGATATTGCAAACACACTGTTTTATGAAATACCATATTACAACATGTATCTACATAGTTTCGTAATGATTATTTGTCAAAAATGTTCTTCAATGAATCCCAGACATAAGAAAACTTATTTGAGTGCTTTAGTATTGAAATATTCATTTTTAAAGACTGTATGATACTATTTAATATCTGTTGCTTGCTTTCAGCTTTGTTTTCAAATTTAATTTAATTTCTAGATGTCCAATTATGCCATTCTGTAGAAAGAATTATTAGATTAATAACTAAACAAGAGATAAAATTTAAATGATGGCATCCAAGCATAACGTCTCTTTCAGAAATCTTATACACTTGGTGTTGTTGGGAAATACCTTTTTTTTTTTTTTAATACAGCAATAAATAAATGACATCTGATTTTTTCATGTGTAACGTCGGTTTAAAACAAGGCGAAAATGTCATCATTTTTGTAATCTATATACCTTAACGATTTAGAAGAGTATCTTCAACAAAATAATGGTTCTTGTTTGCAGGAAATTGATAGTTTATGTGAACATACTCTTGGTGTATACATGTATGTTAGATTATTTGTTATGTTATATGCAGATGATACCGTATTGATGTCCGAAACTCTTGGAGGTCTACAAAGTGCTCTTGATTGTTTTTAAACTATTGTGAACGCTGGAAATTAACAGTTAATACCATTAAGACAAAAAATTGTAATTTTTGAAAAACGTAAAAATAGAACACAGTTTCACTTTACCATATTTGATGAGCAAATACATCGAGAGGATTCTTATCCTTATCTTGGCATACTATTTACCTATAACGGTATTACCTGAACAAGCAAAGAAAGCAGCAACATTTGCATTGTAAATAAAAATAAGAAACATCCCATTATCTATAGACTTGCACCTTAAATTATTCGATTCACTGGTTACCCGATTCTGCTTTATGGCTGTGAAATCTAGGGATATGAAAACGTAGGCATAATTTTAAAAAATTCACTTACAATTTTGTAAGAAAATTTTAAATATTAGAAGTCGTACACCAAATTACATGGTTTAAGGCGAAGTTGGAAAATTTCCACTTGAAATTGAAATAAAATTAAGGATGTTAATGCTTTTGCATAAATTAATCACAATAGGTGACAAACTTTCTACTTCATTCTATCGCTTAATACTAAACATGCAAGAAAATCAAATAGCAGACTTTAAATGGCTATACCAAAACACTTGTACATTAGATAAAACTGTTTTTAAAACATTGCTTAAAAGACGTTTATGTGACCATTTCATTCTACTATCCAATCATCGTTTTGTGGACAATTTTATTCTATCTTTAAAAAACAGTTTATCATTGAGTCCTATCTAATCAGCTTAATTCCCGAGAGCGCATTATTATTTGCAAATTTAAAATGTCAAATTTAAAGTTACCTATTGAAACTGGTAGATGGATTGGTATACCACGTAATAATCGTGATTGCTTATTATGTCATAACGGTATTGATGATGAATACCACTACTTATTTCAATACAATAATATTTTATTAACATAGGTTAGACACAAATGCATTCCAAATTATTACTATATAAATCCAAGTTTAACTAAAATGGAAGGTATGTTTGAAATATGTAACAAGTCCCTATTATCTAGAGTGAGTCATTTCCTGAAAAATGTAGAAAAAAACTTTGTATTTCAAGTAGATAATAGATAAGTATAATATTTCATATGCTGTATTGTAGTTAATATATGTATAATGAGATAACATTGCTTATAACTACGTTAGTATATACACTATTATATTTCACGTTATTACCCTGTAAGCCATGTACATTGCTTTGTCATATTGACCTCTGTTACACACTTTGTGTGTCTTGAGTAAATAAAATTCTTGAAATCTTGACATTAACCCAACACCTTAATTTCATTTCGAAATAAACAAAATGTGACCAAAATACCAACAAAAAGTTAAGATAAGAGTACCAAAGTACAGGGAGAACAATGCCATACGTTATGGAAGAGTAAGATTTATTTTATACGAGGTCTTTAATTCATTATTATTTCACAATTATAACAAAACAATTCCAACAAAAACTCCAACAG
The DNA here is from genome assembly GCF_902652985.1 of Pecten maximus. NCBI lineage: Eukaryota > Metazoa > Mollusca > Bivalvia > Pectinida > Pectinidae > Pecten > Pecten maximus. The sequence continues at coordinate 74,681 of NC_047016.1, read as the reverse complement.
AATTTCAAGCTTTAAAATGTCACCACATGCGACATATAAAATAGTGTCAATGTCGGCACATTGATTCGCAATTACAGACGACACAGCATATTCGTACCGAACACGAATTCGACGCTAGCGCAAAATGCAGTCGAGAATAAGTCATTGTTGCTGTCGTTGCTGTCAGATGTGTTGGTGAATGGTCCACGCTTTGGATCATGTAACACGTCAATATAGTGATGGAAACATCAGTCAAATCTGAATAATTACAAATTTTCGTTTCTTCAAACGATAAATTTGCTGATGACAAAACAGTCACTGCTAATGTACGTAACTGCAAGTAAAAGTCCTAGCTGGAAACAACGAATAGGTTGTACTGCTACTGTCTGTCGCATCTAAATGATGCCCATTTCCATCATAGGTAGCGTTCGGCAAATAGTATGTGTGTGTTTTACTGTCTTTGTTCGCAAAACACTTATTTGATGAAAGTCGATTTTTATCACGAGAAAAACGAAAACCGTGTCATTGGGGTAAGCTCTTGATTACCATATCAGCTGAGACATGTAAACCATATCAGCTGGGACATGTAAACGCCATATCAGCTGAGACATGTAAACCATATCAGCTGGGACATGTAAACGCCATATCAGCTGGGACATGTAAACGCCATATCAGCTGGGACATGTAAACCATATCAGCTGGGACATGTAAACGCCATATCAGCTGGGACATGTAAACCATATCAGCTGGGACATGTAAACGCCGTATCAGCTGGGACATGTAAACCATATCAGCTGGGACATGTAAACCATATCAGCTGGGACATGTAAACGCCATATCAGCTGGGACATGTAAACGCCATATCAGCTGGGACATGTAAACCATATCAGCTGGGACATGTAAACGCCATATCAGCTGGACCATGTTAACCATATCGGCTGGGACATGTAAACCATATCAGCTGGGACATGTAAACGCCATATCAGTTGGGACATGTAAACCATATCGGCTGGGACATGTAAACGCCATATCAGCTGGGACATGTAAACGCCATACCAGCTGGGACATGTAAACGCCATACCAGCTGTGACATGTAAACGCCATATCAGCTCGGACATGTAAACCATATCAGCTGGGACATGTAAACGCCATATCAGCTGGGACATGTAAACAATATCAGCTTGGACATGTTAACCATATCAGCTGGGACATGTAAACGCCATGTCTGCTGGGACATGTAAACGCCATATCAGCTGGGACATGTAAACAATATCAGCTGGGACATGTAAACAATATCAGCTGGGACATGTAAACGCCATGTCAGCTGGGACATGTAAACGCCATCTCTTGCGGAGGTAAAGATGGTGCTTCAAAAAAATGTAAAAAAAAAATCACAATAACAATAGGAATCGTAACAATCATAATTGAAAGCTGTTCCTGTCATCACATTAAACACAATACTGTGACAGCACGATAGTTAAATTACTAAACAAATTACTCTGACCAAACGATAGTCATATGATTAAACATATTAACATAGAAATACTGAAAGTTTGTTTTGCTTTCCATCAATAGTTTATCAGTTCAACAAAGAAAGCATCGATGTGACGGCGGCTATGCAAAAAGACTATGATGACAACGGATACATTGCATACAAGTAAGTTATTCTATTATACACTATGTATTTAACATTATCTTTATAACAACTAATCAAACAGGTGATGTGTACAGCAAAAATGACAAACTACTGTCAATACATCATACTAAATAGATGAAGCATCTCAGTTTCATTAAAAAATGACAGCGTATACAGCGATCCCTTGTAGAGGCTAATATGTTTGGTACTGAATTTGCTCTATCATGGCTTATTCATTGGCAAGATATATAAGGTAAATGTGAAAATTTACAATTTTGAAACGAGTAACACTTTAAACATCAACTAGGAAATGTGTATATAAGTTTCGGTATTTGCACTAATTCATGCCGAACAACTGTTAAACTGATGCAGTGTAGATAACTGATGTAAAGTAAGACAACTATTATACTGGTGTCAGGCAGGCAACCGTTAAACTGATGTAAAGTAAGACAACTAGTATACTGGTGTCAGGCAGGCAACCGTTAAACTGATGTAAAGTAAGGCAACTATTATACTGGTGTCAGGCAGGCAACCGTTAAACTGATGTAAGGAAGACAGCTAGTATACTGGTGTCAGGCAGGCAACCGTTAAACTGATGTAAAGTAAGACAACTAGTATACTGGTGTCAGGCAGGCAACCGTTAAACTGATGTAAAGTAAGACAACTAGTATACTGATGTCAGGCAGGCAACCGTTAAACTGATGTAAAGTAAGACAACTATTATACTAGTGTTAGACAGGCAACCGTTAAACTGATGTAAAGTAAGACAACTATTATACTGGTGTCAGGCAGGCAACCGTTAAACTGATGTAAAGTAAGACAACTATTATACTGGTGTTAGGCAGGCAACCGTTAAACTGATCTAAAGTAAGGCAACTATTATACTGGTGTCAGGCAGGCAACCGTTAAACTGATGTAAAGTAAGACAACTATTATACTGGTGTTAGACAGGCAACCGCTAAACTGATGTAAGGAAGATAACCGTTAAACTGATGTAAAGTAAGACAACCGTTATACTGGTGTCAGGCAGGCAATCGTTAAACTGATGTAAAGTAAGGCAATTGTTAAACTGATGTAAAGTAAGACAACTATTATACTGGTGTCAGGCAGGCAACCGTTAAACTGATGTAAAGTAAGGCAACTGTTAGATGGAAGTAAGGTTGGTAACTGTTAAACTAATGTATGTAGATAACTTCAAAACTAAGGTAAGGTTGGAAATTGTTAAGCTGATATAAGGAGGACAGCTGTTAAACTGATTTAAGGTAGACAACTGTAAAACCGATGAAGTGATTGCAACTGTTAAACTAGATCAAAGTTTGCAACTGTAAAGTTGTAGGGTAGACACTTATTAACTAATGTAAGGTAAGCAATGCAAAACTGATGCAGGGTAGACAACTATTTATCAGATGTAGGAGGGAAAGAATGATGTAGGGTAGACAACTGGTAACTGATGAAAGAGAAGCGCCTCCAATATTCAATAGGGTAGATAATTTTTAAAATAATGTACGATTAATATTAATAAAACAATAGAAGCAATTACATGTTGGCAATAACAAGGCGCCACCTGAATACGCCGCCGTTGACCAGTTCTGCACATAAATAACTATTTCTTTGTAAACAAGATAAACATGGTTTCATTCGAAATATGGTTTTTGTGTGAAGATTACAATATAGATCAGGGTTGTATATCCTATAGTTCCTTCACCTTGAGCCTTGACTGAGAAGGTTGCCAGTAAAAGTTCCGTTGCTTTATTGATAACCAATTTTGATCTTAAGTAACTATCGTACGTTAAGGGCAAATATCTGTAACGATATCCATCAATAAAAACAAGCTTAATTCGTATGTATGCAAGAAATACAAACCAGGATGAAGCGAAAAAACTAAAACCTAAGGCAAATTAACAATTCCTCTTATCACATTTTCGTTACTTGCAATTCCCTCGCTTTGCAATTTGCCTTTAATCTCCCTTCTTTGAATGCACGCTTTAGGCCCTCAGTTAGCCCGAGTTTCCTCTGGCCCTGTCACCATGTCTGGTGTAGGGCCAGAGCGCACTACTATATGAAAACGTGGAATTCTCCGACACCGTTTGGTGTTGCTAAGAATCTGGTGCAAATACAATAAAATCGGGAGTGACATAACACCTACCTTACATATATGGATAAATGAGATATTTATTTACTTCAGAACACCCATTTAGTCCCACATAGGTGTTTTATTCCATCCGTATAGACCCTCGCTTTACGCTAGTGAAAATTTCATACTTGACTCGACGCCATATTGCTAACTATGTAGGTCGTGGGCGGCCTAATTACCCTGATCAGTGCGCGATGGAGCGAAAAGAAAAAAAAATACAACATTTATTTTTATATATTTTACCGCTTATAGTTTATAAATAATAAATTTTTGAATTGAATATAACAGGTTTTGGGAAATAATAAGCTTAGTTTTCTTAATTTTAACTATGTAAGAAGAAAAACACAATAATTGATATGTGGTCTTTTCGGTCCATTGCGTTCCGATTCGGGTGGTTAGTCGTACTATCATTTACAAAATGGCGGGTCAACAGTATGAAATTTTCACTAGCGTAAAGCGAGGGTCTATACGGACGGAATAAAACACCTATGTGGGACTAAATGGGTGTTCTGGGGTAAATAAATATCTCATTTATCCATATATGTAAGGTAGGTGTTATGTCACTCCCGATTTTATTGTATTTGCACCAGATTCTTAGCGACACCAAACGGTGTCGGAGAATTCCACGTTTTCATATAGTAGTGCGCTCTGGCCCTACACCAGACATGGTGACAGGGCCAGAGGAAACTCGGGCTAGCCCTCAGTATATAGAATAACACAGAGGGACAAAACAGGTTTGCGATGCAGTTTTACATTGTATGGTCAATTTTCGGCTTTAACTGTACCCGGTGATCAGCACGTGTTTGTACTAGCATTCATACTGAGTGTAGTTGCAGAAAAACCGTTACGAGATAGCACCGATTGAAGTCTGGACTTCAGTGAGTAGATAAACCTCGGTTCTCTAAACAACTTGGATGTTATCTAAACCATCTTCATGTAATACTGGTTGTATTCAATTATCTTCGAGTAGTTTTTTTTATCAATGTGGTATTTACATGTACGGATACGTCACTCCTAGCCGTAAACCGTACGGATGCGTCACTCCTACCCGTACACCGTACGGACACGTCACCCCTCCCCGTACACCGTACGGACACGTCACCCCTATCCCTACATCGTACGGACACGTCACTCCTATCAGTACACCGTACGGACACGTCACTCCTAGCCGTACACCGTACGGACACGTCACTCCTACCCGTACACCGTACGGACAGGTCACTCCTACCCGTACACCGTACGGACACGTCACTCCTACCCGTACACCGTACGGACACGTCACTCCTACCCGTACACCGTACGGATACGTCACTCCTAGCCGTACACCGTACGGATACATCACTCCTATCAGTACACCGTACGGATACGTCACCCCTACCCGTACACCGTACGAACACGTCACCCCTACCCGTACACCGTCCGGACAGGTCGCTCCTACGTATACCCGTACACCGTACGGGCACGTCACTCCTACCCGTAGACCGTACGGATACGTCACTCCTATCCCTACAACCTACGGACACGTCACACCTACCCGTACACCGTACGGAAACGTCACTCCTACCCGTACATCGTACGGATACGTCACCCCTACCCGTACACCATACGGATACGTGACTCCTACCCGTACATAGTACGGATACGTGACTCCTACCCGTACACCGTACGGATACGTCACTCCTACCCGTACATAGTACGGATACGTCACTCCTACCCGAATACCGTACGGACACGTCACCCCTACCCGTACACCGTACGGATACGTCACTTTTACCCGTACACCGTACGGACACGTCACTCCTACCCGTACACCGTACGGACACGTCACTCCTACCCGTACACCGTACGGATACGTCTCTCCTACCCGTACATCGTACGGATACGTCTCTCCTACTCGTACACCCCACGGACACGTCACTCCTACCCGTAGACCGTACGGATACGCCACTCCTACCCGTACACCGTACGGATACGTCAACCCTACCCGAACACCGTACGGATACGTCACTCCTACCCGGACACCGTACGGATACGTCTCTCCTACCCGTACATCGTACGGATACGTCTCTCCTACTCGTACACCCCACGGACACGTCACTCCTACCCGTACACCGTAGGAATACGTCACTCCTACTCGTACAACGCACGGACACGTCACTCCTACCCGTACACCGTACGGATACGTCACTCCTACCCGTACATAGTACGATACGTGACTCCTACCCGTACACCGTACGGATACGTCACTCCTACTCGTACACCCCACGGACACGTCACTCCTACCCGTAGACCGTACGGATACGTCACTCCTACCCGAATACCGTACGGACACGTCACCCCAACCCGTACACCGTACGGATACGTTACTCTTACCCGTACACCGTACGGATACGTCACTCCTACCCGTACACCGTACGGATACGTCACTTTTACCCGTACACCGTACGGACACGTCACTCCTACCCGTACACCGTACGGATACGTCTCTCCTACTCGTACACCCCACGGACACGTCACTCCTACCCGTAGACCGTACGGATACGTCAATCCTACCCGTACATAGTACGGATACGTCACCCCTACCCGTACACCATACGGATACGTCTCTCCTACCCGTACACCATACAGATACGTCTCTCCTACCCGTACACCCTACGGACACGTCACCCCTACCCGTACACCGTACGGATACGTTACTCTTACCCGTACACGTACGGATACGTCACTCCTACCCGTACACCGTACGGATACGTCACTCCTACCCGTACATAGTACGGATACGTGACTCCTACCCGTACACCGTACGGATACGTCACTTTTACCCGTACACCGTACGGACACGTCACTCCTACCCGTACATCGTACGGATACGTCACTTTTACCCGTACACCGTACGGACACGTCACTCCTACCCGTACATCGTACGGATACGTCACTCCTACCCGGACACCGTACGGACACGTCACCCCTACCCGTACACCGTACGGATACGTCACCCCTACCCGTACACCGTACGGATACGTCACCCCTACCCGTAGACCGTACGGATACGTCACCCATACCCGTACACCGTACGGATACGTCACTTTTACCCGTACACCGTACGGACACGTCACTCCTACCCGTACACCGTACGGATACGTCACTTTTACCCGTACACCGTACGGACACGTCACTCCTACCCGTACATCGTACGGATACGTCACTCCTACCCGGACACCGTACGGATACGTCTCTCCTACCCGTACATCGTACGGATACGTCTCTCCTACTCGTACACCCCACGGACACGTCACTCCTACCCGTAGACCGTACGGATACGTCACTCCTACCCGTACACCGTACGGATACGTCAACCCTACCCGAACACCGTACGGATACGTCACTCCTACCCGGACACCGTACGGATACGTCTCTCCTACCCGTACATCGTACGGATACGTCTCTCCTACTCGTACACCCTACGGACACGTCACTCCTACCCGTAGACCGTACGGATACGTCAATCCTACCCGTACGGATTACGGACACGTTACTCCTACCCGTACACCGTAGGAATACGTCACTCCTACTCGTACAACGCACGGACACGTCACTCCTACCCGTACACTGTACGGACACGTCACCCCTACCCGTACACCGTACGGATACGTCACCCCTACCCGTACACCGTACGGATACGTCACCCCTACCCGTACACCGTACGGATACGTCACCCCTACCCGTACACCGTACGGACACGTCACCCCTACCCGTACACCGTACGGACAGGTCACTCCTAACAATACACCGTACGAATACGTCACTCCTATCCGTACACCGTACGGATACGTCACCCCTACCCGTACACCGTACGGACACCTCACCCCTACCCGTACACCGTACGGATACGTCACCCCTACCCGTACACCGTACGGACACGTTACACCTACACGTACATCGTACGGATACGTCACCCCTACCCGTACACCATACGGATACGTCTCTCCTACCCGTACACCATACGGATACGTCTCTCCTACCCGTACACCCTACGGACACGTCACTCCTACCCGTAGACCGTACGGATACGTTACTCTTACCCGTACACCGTACGGATACGTCACTCCTACCCGTACACCGTACGGATACGTCACTCCTACCCGTACATAGTACGGATACTTGACTCCTACCCGTACACCGTACGGTGTACGGGTAGGAGTGACGTATCCATTACAGATACGTCACTCCTACCCGAATACCGTACGGACACGTCACCCCTACCCGTACACCGTACGGATACGTCACTTTTACCCGTACACCGTACGGACACGTCACTCCTACCCGTACACCGTACGGATACGTCACTTTTACCCGTACACCGTACGGACACGTCACTCCTACCCGTACACCGTACGGATACGTCTCTCCTACCCGTACATCGTACGGATACGTCTCTCCTACTCGTACACCCCACGGACACGTCACTCCTACCCGTAGACCGTACGGATACGTCACTCCTACCCGTACACCGTACGGATACGTCAACCCTACCCGAACACCGTACGGATACGTCACTCCTACCCGGACACCGTACGGATACGTCACCCCTACCCGTACACCTTACGGATACGTCACTCCTACCCGTACACCGTACGGATACGTCACCCCTACCCGTACATAGTACAGATACGTCACTCCTACCCGTACACCATACGGATACGTCACTCCTATCCGTACACCGTACGAATACGTCACCCCTACCCGTACACCGTACGGACACGTCACCCCTACCCGTACACCGTACGGACACGTCACTCCTACCCGTACACCGTACGGACAGGTCACTCCCACCCGTACACCGTACGGACACGTCACTCCTACACGTATTCGTACGTATACGTCACTCCTACCCGTACACCGTACGGATACGTCACTCCTACCAGTACACCGTACGGATACGTCACCCCTACCCGTACACCGTACAGACACGTCACCCCTACCCGTACACCGTACGGACAGGTCACTCCTACCCGTACACCGTACGGGCACGTCACTCCTACCCGTAGACCGTACGGATACGTCACTCCTACCCGTACATCGTACGGATATGTCACCCCTACCCGACACCGTACGGACAGGTCATTCCCACCTGTACACCGTACGGACACGTCACTCCTACCCGTACACCGTACGGACACGTCACTCCTACCCGTACACCGTACGGACACGTCACTCCTACCCGTACACCGTACGGATACGTCACTCCTATCAGTACACCGTACGGATACGTCACCCCTACCCGTACACCGTACGGACAGGTCACTCCTACCCGTACACCGTACGGACACGTCACTCCTACCCGTACACCGTACGGATACGTCACTCCTAGCCGTACACCGTACGGATACGTCACTCTATCAGTACATCGTACGGATACGTCACCCCTACCCGTACACCGTACGGATACGTCACCCCTAGCCGTACACCGTACGGATACGTCACTCTATCAGTACATCGTACGGATACGTCACCCCTACCCGTACACCGTACGGATACGTCACTCCTACCCGTACACCGTACGGATACGTCACCCCTACCCGTACACCGTACGGATACGTCACTCCTACCCGTACGGATTACGGACACGTCACTCCTACCCGTACACCGTAGGAATACATCACTCCTACCCGTACACCGTACGGACAGGTCACTCCTACCCGTACACCGTACGGACAGGTCACTCCTACCCGTACACCGTACGGACACAATCATCAATCAATCAATCAATCAATCAATCAATTCTTCTATTCCTCTTGACTAGAGATACAAATTTTTAAACATACTGAAAAGTTATTACAAAATTTATGTTACATTAGCTTTAACTGGCAAAGTCTTTTCTTTCTTCATCATATTTACATGTTACAGATATAATATTCAGATAGTTGAATATCACATATATAAAACTGACATTTACTTATTTTCAAAGTAGAATTTGGCTGCCTTGAATACATATTTCGCACTTTCTAGGTAAAATGTATTTGTATCTTTGATTGGTGATGACTGTACAGTCTTTTTACCTAAGATGCACCTCAAGAAATCCTCGTGAGGCAGATTGTTTAAGTACACACCAAACTCTTCACCACATTTGTCTAGAATTGATATCATATATTCACATCTGATGTTATGTGTGATGTCACAAGTAGTCACTATGTGTAAAATTAAGTCAATGTATAAGAGTCCACATTTAAGACACAGACCTTCTGTCCAACTGGGTATGGTTGACAGGACTCTGCTGATGTATCTAATGGCGGATCTCTCATACGGACTTTTTAAAGGAATTGTCCACATTGTCCATGGATGATAACTGCCATGTACGTCATGGAAGCGTAAAAAGTCATTATCCTGGTGCATTCTTAGAGCGAGAAGTTCATTTTCAGAATGATGTATTGCTTTTCTAACCTTTTGTTTCCATAAGGTTTTTGATGGGAATGTCGCATTGTCTATGTATGTATCTAAAATGTCAGAAATTTTATACTTTTGTAGTAGCTGAAGCACGTCCGGAATAAAACCCATTTGTGAACTCGAATGATCTCTTCGAATTTGGTATAGTCTACGTATGAATATATCTTTTGATATAGTGTACGATGGTAGGTTGGCGATTGAACCTAGAAAGTTTAATTTCACACTCTATCCTTCGTAGACCTAGTAAAGATTCTGCTATATCTGATCGAGTGTGTGATGGGAGGCACTGAATTCTCTTGGCGATTTGATGTTGAAATACACGGAGTTCTTGTATGTCCTTTTTATTCGAATTAGACCAGAATTCTGATCCATATAAGACACTCGGTAGCACTACTTTTTTGTATAAATTCACTGTTATTACGGGGTTCGTTTTTTGGCAATCCGACCCGAATTTTGTAATTAGGTTAAAAGATTTTCTTCCTTTTAAACATCCGTTATGTATCGCTTGAGAGTTCCTCAGGTCTTCCGATAGTATCATACCTACGTGTTTACATGATGTAGAAATATTGATAATCTCATCCATAAGTGTCCATTTGGTTTTGACATTCTCATTTCTACCTTTCCCAAATACCATTATTGTGCTTTTTTCGGCGTTATACCGGAAGTTCATGGTTCTCGCATATCGGGTACATATGTCTAACATACTTTGGAGGGATGATGGGGAAATCGTTAATAAGACTAAATCATCAGCTAACGCGGGGTTTCCACATTTTACATCCATTACTTTTGCACCTTCGTTTGAATTTTCCAAATCTGTTAATAGATCATTTATATGGATTAGATACAGAAAAGTGGAGACAATTCCACCTTGCCGTATACCAGAGCGGACCGGAAGCCAACGTGATCTGGTTCCATGGGTCATAATTGCGCTTGCAATTCCATTATAGGCGTTGGTGAAGAAGTCTAGCATTTTCCCTCTTATTCCGAATTCATATATTTTCCTCATTAGACCCGCGTGCCAGACTGTATCAAACGCCTTCCTTGTGTCCAGGAAAGCTGCATATACTTTGCTATGTTTTTCCAGATTCCAATAAACACATTCTCTTATGTTGAAGGATACCGTTTCACAACCAAGTCGTTTTTGAAAACCTTGTTGCTGTCTGTTTAGCCGAATACTTGTACATGATAACCACTGGTGTATGCGATTATTAACAACTTTCTCCATCAACTTATATAGCACTGGAAGTAACGATACCGGCCTATAGTTATCTGGAATGTTCCTTGCCTTATGATTATTTTTATACAACGGGATAATAATTCCATATTTCCAAGATTTAGGAATGATTCCTTGGGTATGAACCGCGTTGAACAACTTTAATATGGATAGTATTAAGTTCCGCCCCCCAAACCGGAAGTGCTCGTAACAAACGTTGTCTGGGCCCGATGCTTTTCTAAGCTTAGTGTCTCTGATAGCATTATTTATTTCCGAGAACGTAAAGTTCGCATTAAGTACTTCCAAGGCCTCTGATTTTCCACAATGTCGTTTTGGTACTTCCTTTTCAATATATGCAGACTCGCCGTTGTAGATATCTTCGAAGTATCGGGCAAATGCCTCGCATATATCCTTTGGTGTTCGATAAAGTTCTCCGTCATACAATATTCCTTTACTTTGATCAGTTTTTGGACATTTCCGAGTTCTAATTATTCTCCAGAAAAGCCGAATATCGCATTCCGCTGCCTGCTCGATCTCTAACAGGGAGCTCTGAATATATTGGTCATGCGCCTCTTGATGCGTTGAACGGAACTGACGCTTCGCTTCTTTATACTGGTAATATGATGGGTGTTCGAATCCTCGCGGCCGGCCCTTCTCAATCCATTCTCTTCTTTTTAATAAAGCGTATTTGTGTGCGACCTTAACGTTAATATTCCAGTACGGTTTAAGTCGTGGGTTTCTCTTAACTTGTGGAATACTTTTGTTTGCCGCCATAATCATAGATAAAGTCAGTATTTCGGTGAACGCATCAACCTGATATTGTGTTGTTAGGGGGAAATTATCCAACATTGCTAGTCTCTCGTTGAGATCTAACTGATAATTAATCAAATCGTCGGTTGAAGCTTTGTGCCATGCGCGGGAGTCAGTACCTAGGTCATAATATTCATCTGTTTCAAAAATATGATCCAACGGAATGTTGAATTCACACATAACAGGAAGATGATCTGATGCTAAGTCTATTTCATGTGTCCCGAAGATACGGCACGCACCAACATCGGTATCCAGCAAACTGTCTACGAGTATATAATCTAACATAGATTTGCTTGGAGAAAAGGTATATGTATATCCCTTGCAAATTTGCTTCAAATTAACTGCAGACAACTTAATATCGTCCATCAGTTTTTGCACTACTATAGATTTACTTCGCGCCGTTGTATTTTCCGGAAGTGTACCTATTTTTGCATTAAAGTCTCCTGCAATGATAACATTTCCCGTTAAGCTGTAGTATTCACACAAATCACGTACTTGTAGTATAAGAGCATTGTATCTATCAATGTCATTATTGCTTGGAAGGTAAACTCCTATTATTGTGATTAAATTAGAATGACCAGTGTCCAATTGTACGGTTACAATTCTATCACTAACATATACGGTAGAGACGGAGTGATACAGAGACTTTTTAATTAGCAACGCTACGTTTTGCCTCTCATAACCAACCTCTTCGTTTTTCATTTCGGCTTGTCTTGGTATACAAAAATAATCCTTATGTACATTATCGAAAAGTTCTAAACTTTCAGCTGCTATGTTCGTTTCTGTAAACACAAGAATGTCTTTTCGGAACTCCCCGGATTTTATCAAGTTACTAATAGATGCTGCTGATGTTCCGAAACCCCTTATGTTCCAAGTCAGAAGTGTAAAGTTTAGAGTTGCCATTACAACTACGTTCGGATACGTCACTCCTACCCGTATTCGTACGGACAGGTCACTCCTACCCGTACACCGTACGGACAGGTCACTCCTACCCGTACACCGTACGGATACGTCACTCCTACCCGTACACCGTACGGATACGTCAACCCTACCCTTACATAGTACGGATAAGTCACTCCTACCCGTACCCCATCCGGACACGTCACTCCTACCCGTACACCGTAGGGATTCGTCACTCCTACCCGTACACCCTACGGATACGTCATCCATGCCCGTACACCGTACGGATACGTCACCCCTACCCGTACACCTTACGGATACGTCACTCCTACCCGTACACCTTACGGATACGTCACTCCTACCCGTACACCGTACGGACACGTCACCCCTACCCGTACACCGTACGGACACGTCACTCCTACCCGTACACCGTACGGACACGTCACCCCTACCCGTACACCGTACGGATACGTCACCCCTACCCGTACATAGTACAGATACGTCACTCCTACCCGTACACCGTACGGATACCTCACTCCTATCCGTACACCGTACGAATACGTCACCCCTACCCGTACACCGTACGGACACGTCACCCCTACCCGTACACCGTACGGACACGTCACTCCTACCCGTACACCGTACGGACAGGTCACTCCCACCCGTACACCGTACGGACACGTCACTCCTACACGTATTCGTACGTATACGTCACTCCTACCCGTACACCGTACGGATACGTCACTCCTATCAGTACACCGTACGGATACGTCACCCCTACTCGTACACCGTACGGACAGGTCACTCCTACCCGTACACCGTACGGACAGGTCACTCCTACCCGTACACCGTACGGACACGTCACCCCTACCCGTACACCGTACGGACACGTCACTCCTACCCGTACACCGTACGGATACGTCACTCCTAGCCGTACACCGTACGGATACGTCACTCCTACCCGTACACCGTACGGATACGTCACCCCTACCCGTACACCGTACAGACACGTCACCCCTACCCGTACACCGTACGGACAGGTCACTCCTACCCGTACACCGTACGGGCACGTCACTCCTACCCGTAGACCGTACGGATACGTCACTCTTATCCCTACACCGTACGGACACGTCACCCCTACCCGTACACCGTACGGAAACGTCATTCCTACCCGTACATCGTACGGATATGTCACCCCTACCCGTACACCGTACGGACAGGTCATTCCCACCTGTACACCGTACGGACACGTCACTCCTACCCGTACACCGTACGGATACGTCACTCCTACCCGTACACCGTACGGACACGTCACTCCTACCCGTACACCGTACGGATACGTCACTCCTATCAGTACACCGTACGGATACGTCACCCCTACCCGTACACCGTACGGACAGGTCACTCTTACCCGTACACCGTACGGACACGTCACTCCTACCCGTACACCGTACGGATACGTCACTCCTAGCCGTACACCGTACGGATACGTCACTCCTATCAGTACATCGTACGGATACGTCACCCCTACCCGTACACCGTACGGACACGTCACCCCTACCCGTACACCGTACGGACAGGTCACTCCTACCCGTACACCGTACGGGCACGTCACTCCTACCCGTAGACCGTACGGATACGTCACTCCTATCCCTACACCGTACGGACACGTCACACCTACCCGTACACCGTACGGATACTTCACCCCTAACCGTACACCGTACGGACACGTCACTCCTACCCGTACACCGTACGGACACGTCACTCCTACCCGTACACCGTACGGAAACCTCACTCCTACCCGTACATCGTACGGATATGTCACCCCTACCCGTACACCGTACGGATACGTCACTCCTACCCGTACACCATACGGATACGTTATCCCTACCCGTACATATCCATACTTGGATGTATGGATAACGCAATTTTTCACATGATAATTGACATTCTACCTGTCACCGAATCAGTTCAACTTTTTAATCAAAACGATAATGAAATACTGGCTTTTTTATTTGGCGGATTAAATGATGTAACACAAAGTATAAATTGTGAAGATTGGCGCAATATTATGTTAAATATTGCAAAAATGATAGAGCCGATGAGGATGAAAATGAGGCAAAATATCCCAACTTGCAAATATACCTTCAATTAACTTGAAACAAAATAACTATGAAGGAGGTCATGTAATTGTACATCATATGATTTAACTACCTATCTATGGACATGTTTTTGTATTAGTCACGTGATGCATATATCATTTGTATATATTTTTTGTGTTATATAATGTTTGTATGAAAAATCAATCTTCATGTAATTGGGGGAAACAAAGATTATTCATTCATTCATTCTATGTCCAACGGAGCATTTAGGCGTGGATACTTGATAGTACTGCTTACGATTTAGGAGTGCAGGCTTGATAGCACTGCTTACGATTTAGGCGTGGAGGCTTGATAGCACTGCTTACGATTTAGGCGTGGAGGCTTGATAGCACTGCTTACGATTTAGGCGTGGAGGCTTGATAGCACTGCTTACGATTTTGAGTATATACTGGTGTCGTTATTATTGTTGTAAGCATATCATGTAGCCGATGACAATGTAATTTATGTTTATATCAATAAATGCTGAACACAGTCTAACTACTTGTCTAAGAATGACGTAAACAAAAACCACTCGTGCATTTGTCTGTCATTTGTTTGCACTTGACGGGGGAAAGGGGGTCCGCGACAATAGGAGAACACGGTATACGTATTCCTGTTTAAAATCCTACGTCAAGGAAGCAGTTATTGGTAAGATATTACTTTATATATAGTATAATAATCAATTAAGAAAATTTAATTTACGTGTTTGCCTCATACATTTTGAACTCTTTCAGACAATTTCTTGATAAGGAGGAGCTCGATAACATTTTGAAAGTTCTCGAAAACCCCGATTTGATAGAAAAATATGGATACGGCGTAAGTATTGTTGTAAACATTATATTAGTTGACATACGTTACCTGTACTCCTTAAACGAACTATATATCAATAAGGATCTCGTTCAGCTTCCTTCTGATTAAATAAATGCGATTTCAAGTAATACAAAAGTTTTATTGACGGTTCATTGTTTAAAATGCTCCTATATTTATTTGTTTCTCAGTTATGTCACGTTACCAGTTTTATCAGGGTTTTGACTTTGTAAGGCGGACATTTAACTGATGTAACACGTAGAGATTCGTTATATGATTATATTTCATATGCTACAGGTTCCGGACGGACTTGGTACCAAAGCTAAGATGGTCATTTGGGGCCATCCTGGAAGTGACGTAACAGGCATGCTGGCTCGAAGCGAAAAAGTTGTCAATACTTGCGAACAGGTTCGTTGCCTTAAAAACTAACAGTATAATTAAAGGCAAACTACCGACATGTATAGAGATTATAATTATAACTGAAATCGATAAATCGGGAACAATCTTAAAAAAAAAAAAAAAAAAAAAAGGACTTTTGGTAAGTTGTACATATCGGGTCTTTGATTTCAGGTATTTAATGTTTGCAATTTCTGCTCGTTTGTGAACGTCCGGGACGTGACACACGTGTGTTGTTTGTAGGTCACATATGCCCGCTATCAGAGTGGTTGATCTGACTGACTTACCCGATTCTGGTACAAGTACAAGTATAGTAAAATCGCCTCTTAAGGGTCACATTATACAATACACAACAACGTGAAGATTATACTGCACGGTGCTGCTCAGAAACATCGGTTTATACATGTATAACATTTCATTCGCTCTAACAATGCATCCCTTTGACGTTGACCTTGAAAAATAAAACAATTTTCACTTTACTTGTTCTTTAAAAAAACATTGTTTATATTTTTATTCTAAAAATAAAACAAAACAAGAATCATATCAAGAACATAAGTATATTTATTTTTAAAAAGACTGACAATTAGACGTGTTTATGATATGTAAGTATGTCATTTAAACGTTTAGTCAAGGGAGATAACTTCTACACGACTTTTTTTGACCTTGTAAATGAAATTCGGCAGTCAAGAAAACTCGTAATCCTGACGGTTTGGGAACGAAGGTGTTCGGATTATCGAGAGTCCATTGTATATGTATAATAAACAGAACATTGCTAAACTGCAAAGAGAATCAAACAAGGATTCCTTGGAACTCCTGGTTGACGTTTTTTTTTTTGCCATCGAAAAAATACTTTGTAGCTCTATCGCTTTAACTACATCCACAGCTGATGGGCGGAGGCGAGGTTTATCATTATCACGCCAAGTTTATCCGGAAAGATGCATTCGACGGCGGCTGTCACCTTTGGCACCAGGATTATGGGTGAGAGTATTTTAAAATGCTAATAACAGAGGATATTTGCATATACACAATGACGTCATACATTTTGATCAGCAGGTAAGCAAACATACTTGAGTGTTTAGAATCTTAAATGCTGCCATAGATGATGTCCGGACCCTGCTAAGATTCTGCAATATTTTCTTATGACATGGTAACATTACCTTTTACTTCCCAGGACATATAACATCAGGTGTGACACTTTCTTATGACACGGTAACATAAACTGTTACTTCCCAGGACATACAACATCAGGTATGACACTTTCTTATGACACAGTAACATAAACTGTTACTTTCCAGGACATATAACATCAGGTATGACACTTTCTTATGACACGGTAACATAAACTGTTACTTCCCAGGACATATAACATCAGGTATGACACTTTCTTATGACACGGTAACATAAACTGTTACTTCCCAGGACACACAACATCAAGTATGACATGACTATCGTTGAAATAGTATTTAACAAGCGTCTGGACCTAGATGGTCTTACAGTATTTTCTAGTCCTTTTTGTGAAATATTAGTGACATGGTATTAGGCTCATTAAACAGCTGAAATGACCAGGAACAAATCACATTCACAAATAGGGAATGCTGCATGTCATTAATTTAAAAAAGACTCGATCTACATTAGAACTTAGCGACCTATCACGGATTTAGATTTGGCAGCAGCAAGAGATATAGGCCAACGTTACGGTTTGAGAAACTGCCACGTTTATTAAAACTTAAGATATGTGAAGCGCATATTTTATAATCATGAATACATAATCTCGATATTTTGAGAGAACAGTTGAAGTAAAGTTAATAAAATGAAATAAAAAATGAATATGTCACCATACATAATCGTAAATCTGTAATCTCGATATGTGGAGAGAACAGTTGAAGTCAAGTTAGTAAAATGAAATAAAAAATGAATATGTCACCATACATAATCGTAAATCTGTAATCTCGATATGTGGAGAGAACAGTTGAAGTCAAGTTAGTAAAATGAAATAAAAAAATGAATATGTCACCATACATAATCGTAAATCTGTAATGACAGCAATAAAAGTTTAGTACTACTAGTAATCAGATGAAGAATGAAATTGCAGAACACAATAATGGTATTTACAATAAAATATTATTACAGTCTACACGCCATTATGACGATGTATATGAGCTTTAACAATATGTGTTGTGTACGATTTAGCAGGAATATGGTCCCGATAAATGGAACATGAATGTCAAAGTTGATGCTTTACCTGTGTCTGTGAAAGTTTCTTTGGTGTTTATGATATACATGTAATTATATTTATGTTTGAAGGTATTGGTATCAGAATGGATGCTTGTTTCCAGAGGATATGATAACCATGTTCGTTGCTATTGATAAATGTGAGAAAGAGAACGGATGCCTTCAGGTTAGTCATAAAGCTCGCCTTTTTGATTTTCCGCCCCAAAAAGCCGAAAATTAACAAACATTAATGCTCATCTTCTCGACACACACGAAAATAAAGGTTTGTTAATTTTCGCCTTTTCGGGTCGAAAAGTCGAACAGACGAGGGTGATAAACATGAAAAGACGAGAATTAGGGTTAGGGTTAGGGTTAAATTTAAATTAAAGCCGTTAATTTTTGTGCATTCATTTTGTCTTCTCATCAATGATGTTTCGTTTTTTTCAGTTATTTTTTTCTTTTCGGGGCGCAAACCGGAAATTTAAGGTTTGCTTATTTTCGTCTTTTCGGGGCGAGATCAATCTAAGATCAACAAATATCAGTGTCGTCTCTACCATGACATTTATCACCAAACAATATAGTAAGCCCGGTACACAAAATACCAAACCTATACTTTTAGGTCTCTGGGAAGTCAGAGACCTAAAAATGACCACATAACAAAGTGTGATCGATAAACATGGGACAATAATGCAAAAGAGATGTTGCATAACATGATCGGAATACATAGGGCTGGGGTAGGGTGTATAAAATACATCCCCTTGATTGGCGACAGACATATTTTGTGATCGTAACACATGAAATCATTAACATACATTTATATATATGTACATCGTTTCATTGTTGTGTATAGTCAAATGGTGATAGATGTATACTATTGAATACATATACAAAATATCATTTATCACTGCTTGATCTGAAAACATGGTATAGGTAGTGACGCTTTGTTACAGATCCTGAAGGGTTCTCATAAATGTGGTAGGATTGATCACAAACCAGTAGCTGGACAAACCATGGCTGATACCGACAGACTGAACGCGATTAAAGAAAAGTGTCTACTTGAGCATGTGGAGCTCAATCCCGGTAATATTCGATTGTATGCCATTATAGGTTTTACATTATGATCAACAAAACATACATTTTCTTTCAACGCAAAATATATGTCTGTCTAAAACACAAGCCATTTTTTATGCTATTATCATTGTTTTCAATTCAATGTGCGATTTTATCTCAATAAACTTTCACTGTCTAACAATCTACTGAAGCGATACTAAAAAGGAATCACTGAATTAAATGTCAATATAATCGCACTGACATTATTTCGGTTTGCAATTTGTGGATATTAGATGTGTTTATTAATCCATGAGCACAAAGCGGAATTTTAAACACAATCCTAAACCTCGTTTATTGCAGTGTTTTTAGCATGTTAGGATCAAGATCAAGATTTATATTTTGAGCTTAAATTTTCTGTGACTACACTATAAACTTCAGCAGACAAATGTACACTTTGATTGAAGAACACATTAGTTTGCAAACACTATGTAATCAGCTACTTTAAAGTGAATGAATTCGATTCGGGTATTATGTGTTAAAAATCGCTTCAGCTAAGTTTTGATTATGATGATCATATTGCTTCACAAGGTACTCCCCGTAGTCATTGGGACTTTAAGCAACCAGCCAATGTCTTTCTCAACTTCCTGGGAAGCATACAGCCATAATTGTCATTTCGCCGCTAACAGCTTACCCACGACCTTGCTTGCACTGCCCTATTACGTACTTATTTACAGTTGAAGCGTCAGCAACACAAGGGAATAAAGTATCATAATCAAGTATATACAACGCACCACCCGTGCCGCCAAGTGATCAAGCGACTCTGTGGTCACGCTGCTCTGCGTCTTACCACTAGACCATCGTGTCTCCAAACCTGGTGTCTTACCACTAGATCATCGTGCCTCCAAACCTGGTGTCTTACCACTAGATCATCTTGCCTCCAAACCTGGTGTCTTACCACTAGACCATCGTGCCTCCAAACCTGGTGTCTTACCACTAGACCATCGTGTCTCCAAACCTGGTGTCTTACCACTAGATCATCGTGCTCCAAACCTGGTGTCTTACCACTAGATCATCGTTTCTCCAAACCTGGTGTCATAGCACTAGACCATCGTGCCTCCAAACCTGGTGTTTTACCACTAGACCATCGTGCCTCCAAACCTGGTGTCTTGACACTAGACCATCGTGCCTCAAAACCTGGTGTCATACCACTAGATCATCGTGCCTCCAAACCTGGTGTCTTACCACTAGACCATCGTGCCTCCAAACCTGGTGTCTTACCACTAGACCATCGTGCCTCCAAACCTGGTGTCTTACCACTAGACCATCGTGCCTCCAAACCTGGTGTCTTAACACTAGATCATCGTGTCTCCAAACCTGGTGTCTTACCACTAGACCATCGTGCCTCCAAACCTGGTGTCTTACCACTAGACCATCGTGCCTCCAAACCTGGTGTCTTAACACTAGATCATCGTGTCTCCAAACCTGGTGTCTTACCACTAGATCATCGTGTCTCCAAACCTGGTGTCTTACCACTAGATCATCGTGTCTCCAAACCTGGTGTCTTACCACTAGACCATTGTGCCTCCAAACCTGGTGTCTTAACACTAGATCATCGTGTCTCCAAACCTGGTGTCTTACCACTAGACCATCGTGCCTCCGAACCTGGTGTCTTACCACTAGACCATCGTGCCTCCAAACCTGGTGTCTTACCACTAGATCATCGTGTCTCCAAACCTGGTGTCTTACCACTAGACCATCGTGCCTCCAAACCTGGTGTCTTACCACTAGACCATCGTGCCTCCAAACCTGGTGTCTTAACACTAGATCATCGTGTCTCCAAACCTGGTGTCTTACCACTAGACCATCGTGCCTCCGAACCTGGTGTCTTACCACTAGACCATCGTGCCTCCAAACCTGGTGTCTTAACACTAGATCATCGTGTCTCCAAACCTGGTGTCTTACCACTAGACCATCGTGCCTCCAAACCTGGTGTCTTACCACTAGACCATCGTGCCTCCAAACCTGGTGTCTTACCACTAGACCATCGTGTCTCCAAACCTGGTGTCTTACCACTAGACCATCGTGCCTCCAAACCTGGTGTTTTACCACTAGACCATTGTGCCTCCAAACCTGGTGTCTTACCACTAGACCATCGTGTCTCCAAACCTGGTGTCTTACCACTAGATCATCGTGCCTCCAAACCTGGTGTCATACCACTAGATCATCGTGCCTCCAAACCTGGTGTCTTACCACTAGACCATCGTGCCTCCAAACCTGTGGTCTTACCACTAGACCATCGTGCCTCAAAACCTGGTGTCTTAACACTAGATCATCGTGCCTCCAAACCTGGTGTCTTACCACTAGATCATCGTGCCTCCGAACCTGGTGTCTTACCACAAGATCATCGTGCCTCCAAACCTGGTGTCTTAACACTAGATCATCGTGCCTCCAAACCTGGTGTCTTACCACTAGATCATCGTGCCTCTAAACCTGGTGTCTTACCACTAGATCATCGTGCCTCCAAACCTGGTGTCTTACCACTAGATCATCGTGTCTCCAAACCTGGTGTCTTACCACTAGACCATCGTGTCTCCAAACCTGGTGTCTTACCACTAGACCATCGTGCCTCAAAACCTGGTGTCTTACCAGTAGATCATCGTGCTGCAAACCTGGTGTCTTGCCACTAGATCATCGTGCCTCCAAACCTGGTGTCTTACCACTAGATCATCGTGCCTCCAAACCTGGTGTCTTACCACTAGACCATCGTGCCTCCGAACCTGGTGTCTTACCACTAGACCATCGTGCCTCCAAACCTGGTGTCTTACCACTAGACCATCGTGCCTCCAAACCTGGTGTCTTACCACTAGATCATCGTGTCTCCAAACCTGGTGTCTTACCACTAGACCATCGTGCCTCCAAACCTTGTGTCTTACCACTAGACCATCGTGCCTCTAAACCTGATGTCTTACCACTAGATCATCGTGCCTCTGAACCTGGTGTCTTACCACTAGACCATCGTGCCTCCGAACCTGGTGTCTTACCACTAGACCATCGTGCCTCCAAACCTGGTGTCTTACCAGTAGATCATAGTGCCTCCAAACCTGGTGTCTTACCACTAGACCATCGTGCCTCCAAACCTGGTGTCTTACCACTAGACCATCGTGCTCCAAACCTGGTGTCTTACCACTAGATCATCGTGTCTCCAAACCTGGTGTCTTACCACTAGACCATCGTGCCTCCAAACCTGGTGTCTTACCAGTAGATCATCGTGCCTCCAAACCTGGTGTCTTACCACTAGACCATCGTGCCTCCGAACCTGGTGTCTTGCCACTAGACCATCGTGCCTCCAAACCTGGTGTCTTACCACTAGACCATCGTGCCTCCAAACCTGGTGTCTTACCAGTAGATCTTCGTGCCTCCAAACCTGGTGTCTTACCACTAGACCATCGTGTCTCCAAACCTGGTGTCTTACCACTAGATCATCGTGCCTCTGAACCTGGTGTCTTACCACTAGACCATCGTGCCTCCGAACCTGGTGTCTTACCACTAGACCATCGTGCCTCCAAACCTGGTGTCTTACCACTAGACCATCGTGCCTCCAAACCTGGTGTCTTACCACTAGACCATCGTGCCTCCAAACTTGGTGTCTTACCACTAGACCATCGTGCCTCCGAACCTGGTGTCTTACCACTAGACCATCGTGCCTCCAAACCTGGTGTCTTACCACTAGATCATCGTGCCTCCAAACCTGGTGTCTTACCACTAGATCATCGTGCCTCCAAACCTGGTCTCAGATATGCAAGAGTATTCTATACATTAATATATTTATCTCTTCACTGCTATAGAACTGACATGCTGAGTCGTATCCAGATAGCTGTTTCCTCTCCAACCTTGTAAACGTTCTGTCTTCTTGGGTTTTTCTTTTCCACTTTCTCCGATATATTACGCGTCACAATTCTTCCATCCGATCTCAAACATGTGTGTCGATTTTACGAATCCCTTTTAAGTGTCCATTGATGCTGCCTGATGTTGCTATTGTAGTCACCAAAACGTCACGTTGAAATGGTACATTGCTGATGAGGTACCAAAGTCTATTCACATTCATTTCGTAATACATGATGTCTACATAGTACGTTGTTTTCTTAAACATATTCTGTCCTTCTGTTCTGTTTTGTATCTAAATGTGTTATAACATCATCCTTTCTTTTCTAAATATAATTTTTCTTGTTCTCGTATAAAAACAGTTTAAACTAAGCTTCTTATTAATATTCTTAATATTGCTGTTCCTATAATGTTTTGTAATGCTTTGTATGTTTAGTGTCGGCTACAAAGTTATTGTAGTATATCATCACTCCATCTTACTTTATCAGTGTTTGTGTGCTTGAACAATACTACTTCGTTGCACCGCATTTACTCTTATTTACTGTATAATTCCCTTTGAGGAAAATCACAGTAACTTTTCCTTTGAGCATCAACAACAAAACGCATTAAATCAAACTCTACTGTCAACGCATCCATATTAACTCCCCTTTCTGGTTAAACTGTTCCCGTGTGAATACGACATAACTTTCATTTCCTGTAAAACTATATTTCAATTTGAATGCCATGCATCCACGTCAAATATCATTTCCTGAAAAACTATCGCTAAGTATAGACCAGACTTTTCAGTAGATTCCCTTTTGATGTAAAACCAGTCCTGTGTGAGTATCATACTTAATTACCTCCTTTTTTTATATACAACTGCTTGTGTTTACACAATAATACCCTTTCATATTAAGGGTAATCTATATAGCAGACTAATGTTGAATTTCAAACAAGAGTAAATATCTTAAAAAAAAACAAATATTTGTTTGGACATGTAGCGTCTTAAAATCACAACTAATTTGATGTACATGCTAACAATTTCTTCTATAGAGTTACTTTGTTGTAATTTGTAGCATGGCATAATTCTAAGTCACAAAAATAACCAAAACTGAAAAATAGCCCAGTTGTCATGCTCACAAGTGTCTATAGCACAGGGTATCAGCATTTGTTTGACCGAATTTCGCTTTATGTAGGTATAAACACATATTTTGTTTTGACCCTGAAATGCAAATGGCGGCTGTGGATGATATTACACAAATATACTAACCCTAACCTATATCATTATTTTAAGACATCTGATTATAGTAAGAATTACCTTTTTTTAAGACAAATTGTCAAACTGGTGAGTTTTGGGCCTTTTTCAGAAATATATATCGTTTACTCCAAACTGAACGGATGAATAATTTTTCATAAAAACAGTCTTCCTGCCATGTCTAGAGTTCTCTATAGTATCTAATAAGAGCATTTTTGACGTTTGAAATACCTTCTTATATGCCATAATTGTGTGATATTATTCACAACCGCCATTTGCATTTCAAGGTCAAAATAAAATCAGTGTTGATTCATATCATAAAGACAAACCTAGTCAAAACAATGCTCCTATTTTGTGATTTAGACTCTTGTGAGCAAAACGACATGACTTTTTCCACAATAAATGCGATACAGATGATTGTTTATGTCCCCCTGAAACATTTTTCTCATGTTTTGTTGAAATTTACAAACAACTTAAGAAATTAAATGTCAGCAACAAGGCCCACAGTTTGACATGACACATATCAAAATTTTATCAAGTTACTTCCATTAAATTGCACCTAGTAATAATAATAAAACTGTTACTGTGAGCATACAAAACATCCCCGTTATCTCTCCTTTCCTATAAAACTGTTTCTGTGTGTTTACTATACATACTCGTATTCTCTCCTTTCCTGTGAAACTGTTACTCTGTGAATATTATACATCCCCGTAATCTTTCTGTTCTTATCAAATTGTTAGTGTGCGTATACAATACATCCCCGTAATCTCTCCTTCCATATAAAACTGTTACTGTGTGTATACAATACACCCCCGTAATCTCTCCTTTCCTATAAAACTGTTACTGTATGTATACAATACATCCTCGTATTCCCTCCATTCCTGGGAAACTGTTACTGTGTTATACAATACATCCTCGTATTCTCTCATTTCCTGTGAAACCGTTACTGTGTTTATACTATAACTCCCCGTAAAACTCTTCTTGTCTGTAAAAGTGCTCCTGTATGTATACCATGCAAAAAGGATACTATCAATATTACTGAAAATGATGTTAAATATTCTTTCTGTTTATAATATTTTCATAGCAAAATATACCAGATAAGTTATTTATTTACCCAATTGTCGTTTGTAAGCAGTGGTCAAATTATGGAAAAGTGATCTAATGAAAAATATGGGGAAAAATGAAATATTTTCACTACTGAAAAATATCACTTTTATCCATTTAATATTTTTGATATTTTGAAACAAAATATAATAAATTTAACTACACTCCCATTTCTGGTAAAACTGCTGCCGTGTGTACCTTAGAATAGTAGACCCTGCTTTCCTCAAAAATAATCCCTGTCGTGAATTTATACCATACATTCATGTAAATCTGTCCAGTGGAAAGTGTTTAGTTTAGGTTCTAAGAAGTGATTCATTTTGAATATGGATTGGCTCCAAATATACCGAGAGGATAAAAGGTAGTAATCGCCGGCATTGTAGACGAAATCCCAGACATATACCTTTGATTTTTTTGTCTATCAATGGCTCCTTTCCAGGGTACATTATTCAATTCCACTGATGCATAACGCAAACTGTTCGAGGGATAACGAAGGCACACGATACACCGAGCCCTGTCTGAAGGATCGCTTTAAAATTTCTGTGAACAATTCTTCCGACATATCCGTCTTGTTTTCCACTATTTTAAGCACAAAAAAGATAATTAAGCTTTAAAATACCTCGACCTTGGAAAACTTAGAGCGGTCATTCCATTGAACTTCTGCAAGTTACCTTGCAGGATTAGGCCACAAATCCATCTGCGGTCCATACATCGACCATTTGCCGTCTCGTCCGGCTCAAAGAGTTGCAGGCGGTCCCCTAACCAGTTGCTCTTATGTGACGCCGGCATCATCGGGAAGTGTAACTTTCTCATTTTCGCAACCGCTGTCTTACAGCTACTACGGTGATGGCAAAGACCAAATAAATCATCATTCTCTGATAGATCAAAAAACCAGTGCGTAATTGAATGCGCGAATTCGGTCTGAGTTCGCGGAGGCCATATCTCAGCCTACGACTATCTGCTCAGCGATGCGCCATACAAATGCAGTGGCTGAACGCACATTCGCTTCGCAATAAAGATATGCTAGAGAAGGGTTTTGTTCTCATATGAACCTATTCTCGCTTTTTTTGAGCAGAGGACCAACATTGTGTACATAGACCTGCTGACGAGCCCTTTGCGGATGTTTGCTTGATCGATATTGAGTTTTTAAGACCGCCCGTTAAAGAGTTCAAGTTCTAGCGACGTGTGCCGATTCTATAATACGGCATTATCGACTTAATTTGGGAACGGCCGGCTGTATGTAAGAAGAGGTTGTTAAGGCGTAGGCCGAACCCTTCAACCTCACTCAGTTGATATTGGCGCTGGATAGGGAACGGAACCGTATACGAATGCACTAGGGCCAATAACCTGACTAATGCGTAAAAGTGTCTGTGCAACCAATGCAGTTCATGTGAGGCATACACGATATTGATGTGCCCGAAACGCTTATCATTTGGGGAGGGATACCCTTTGATCAACCTGCAGTTTGACGATAACGCACAAGGATGAACATTTCAAACATTAAGCAATTCCCTATCTTTTAATTACAGCATTAATATATTCTATAACATATTGTTTTTTTCCGTAGTAAAGCGGAACATTTCTACTTTAGTTTCGTCACCGTTATATTTCAGTGTTATGACTGACATGGAAATTCCATCTTCGTCCGGAATTGAGTGGACATTTGGAAATGACTAAAGGTCAAAATCCTGGTGTATGTTCTGTACAAAAGTGGAACCGCAAGCCTCGATGCCGGATTTATCAAACTTTTCACTCATTTTTATAAAGGATATTTTAGCTTAGTTCATAGTTCAATGTTTCTGATTTTTGTGCGTACATTGACTGTTAATGATTGATTTAAAATAGTGCTGATCATTTGCGATTTACGTACTATCTTCTATCCAGAGCAATTCCGGTTAGTATCACACCTTTTACATAAAGATATAGAGCTTAATCCAGTTAAATACACATAGTCATTTTATGCTATCCCTTCGCATACAATTAAAGAGGTAGACTATCAACTTGACTTCAATAAATATATTTTATAATAAGGTGATTTAAAGGTGAGTTTGCAAAGACTCTATGTGTGCAGACAGCTACACGTAGACTGATATCATTAGATAAGTCTCTGATGAGTAAAATTACTTCCCCTGTGTATTGCGCCTTAAATACCTGTCAGATTAAGTTACGGGTTTTTATCTTACGGTTAAAAAAGGTAATTCGAAACTAATAAGCATATTTGTAAAACAATCACTTCTGCCTCTTCTGTTTTCAGTAACAAGATTCCTCAATCGGAACTTTATATGCACAAGGTATCTTATTTAAAAGTGTAGACCTCAATACAGATAGTATCTCACAGAATGGCAGATAAATGTAAACACTAGCATGGCAAGAACACATAGACGTGTTTAATGTTGTATTTTTCATTGTGGTATCTAAATATATTGAAATATACTGAATGCAAAAGATACGTTTAAACTCCTTTTGTCTTACATGTATAGGATATGAGACATACCAAACGTTTGATCTTCTCTTGTCTTAAATGTATAGGAAATGAGACATATCAAACGTTTGATCTTCTCTTGTCTTACATGTATAGGATATGAGACATACCAAACGTTTGATCTTCTCCTGTCTTACATGTTTAGGTTATGAGACATATCAAACGTTTGATCTTCTCCTGTCTTACATGTATAGGATATGAGACACATGAAAACTAGTCGCATTTTTTATCGCAAAATTTGTCACGGAGCCGAGATCGAGGCTAAAGCATCACTACACTTAAATCACACACATGGCCGTTGTTTACACATCGACTTTTATACGTGAACTTATTTCTTTTAATGTATTAGCAAACTATTTTCGTAACAACTGATCAATATATACAAAGATACAACTTAATGATTAATTTTGAAATATAGCAATATCCATATATCGAAACATATATCAAATAACCATGTCAGCTGTCCTGTACAGCCCTAACAAAATGTTCCTGTGTGTATATCAAATAACCACATTAGCTCCCCCTTACATATCCTAACAAAATGCTCTTTTGTGTAATACCCCCTCTGATGTATATCATACTGTGGCACTCGCTGTATAACGATGTGTTTAAAATAAATACAAGGACAACACTTTCTGATTAAAACTACATATTTCTGAGTAATCTCTGTCCTCATAATAATAAGTTATTTTCTTTTCATAAGATACATATTCTCTTTGAAGGTGACGCTCTATTCTTTCATGCCAACTTGATCCATACCAGTGCTCCGAATACAAGCCCGAAGAGGCGCTGGGCATTGCTACATTCATACAACAAAAAATCTAACGATCCTATCTATAAACATCACCATCCTAATTATACACCCCTAACGAAGGTAATTACATTCATATTAGTGTTAACTGGTGTGAAACGAGAAAACATATCGAAGGATGTTAATCTCAATGATAGAATGATGTTACCATAACAGCTATTTACTATGATTTAAAGAATGTCAATAATCGGAGGAAAGAGAGAGAGTAAGACTGGTCAAGTATAAACTTATGTTGCACGTCTGGAATAAATATGCTTAATCGTAGTTAATTCGGCATCATTAAAAATGGACCTATAACGTTGGCTTAAACAAAAATGAAGCTCATAAGTGTCGGTTGAAAAATGAACAGTTTATATATAGATATACTGTTCTTCCACAAGGACTATTATTTTCTCTCTCTCTCTCTCTCTCTATATATATATATATAGCAAACTATAATGTAAATTAGATTCTTGCTTTTACAATTCAAGTCACTATTGGGTTTCACCGTTTTCCCATTTTTCAAAATAAGGTATTTCCCTAGCATATATTTTATAGCAAGCATCTAATTTACGTTATAGTTTGCCCAACATGTAAAGAACATTATATCGGCCAAACGGGGAACGCACTAAGTGAGAGAGTTCAGGTACACTAACAACAGATACGTACCCCGGAAACACGCAAAATTCCCACTTAGTGAACACCTAGACAGTTGTGGTAAAGGGACATTTTGTATATATCCCTTTTACAAAATGGTGGATACTTGCATCACTAAAAGACTTTGCAAGGAAGAAATGTTTGTGAAAATATTTAAACCGAAATTGAATGCAAATTGATTTTTTTTTTTAAATGTTTACTTTCTCAACGGACACTTAACATTCACCAAATTATGTAATAACACCTTAATTAGTAACGTTATCTCCCCTGGTGTTATTATATTGTATGTGTATATTGACAACAGCTAAACTAAATGTAAAAAAAACCCACGGCTATAACGGCAGGTGCCAAAGGCAAAAGGAGCTCGACTCCTTTATCAACAAGGTGTAACATTCGAAAATCAGCCGATGCATCAGCTGTGGAACGGTAGTAGACTTGATTGGTCGACAATTACAGTTAGTATAGTTTACTGAGTTTTTATTGGTCAACAATTATAGATAGTTTTGTTTACAAAGTTCTCGACCAATCTGACTACCTAATGCAAACCGTTAATAACTTCCGTTCCACAGTTGATGCATCGTCGGCTATCACGACCGCTGTTGATCTTTCCATTAACTTTGAATCATTTTCAAACGACAAAAGAATAAAACGCATTAATGTTTAGGGACATTAAAGCTCAGTTTGTGTTAACAAGGACATTAAAGCCCAGTTTGTGTTAACGGGTACATAAAAGATCAGTTTGCATTAACGAGTACATTATAGATCTGTTTGAGTTAAGTTTACATTTTTGAGATTTTAGTATATAGCGTATGCCTGTATATATTCAGTCCTATTAATGTGTTATGCTGTTGATGTTTAGGTACAAGATATTTGCATCAAAGAGTGCAAAAACTACACTGACTTTTCCGGAAAGGACTTTATGGATCCAAAATCGGACAAGACAACAGAGGGAGAAAAAGAGAAGGAGACAAAATGAACAAGTGTTGTGCATCGAGTAAAATCATTGATCAACATAAACATTTGAATTAATGTCCTAATGTGTTCAATTATAATGAAGTGCTGTAATAAAATATAATAAAGAGTAACGTAGTTCTATAATAATTCAATTAATTGCAGAAACGTATATGTCAATTAAATAATACGATGCTACACATGAAGCGATACCTAAGTGTGGAAAAAAACAAATTATAAAAAACCTTAATTTACATGGCAAAGATGAGGACGACGTGCCACATCATAACGTCTTGTTTTGATTACAAAGGCAAACCATACCCTAACATCATACATGGGCTATTGTGAACCCTAACCACAGTCAGGGGCTATGCTTTACCCTAACCATATACAGGGTCTATGGTGATATCAAACCTCATACTAGAGCTATAGTTAGCACTAACCTCATACAGGGGCTATGGTTAACATTAACCTTATATAGGAGTTATGGTAAACCATAACCTCATATAGGGGCTATGGTTAACACTAACTTTATACAGGGGCTATGGTTAACCTTAACATTATACAGGAGCTATGTTTAACACCAACCTCATACAGGAACTATGGTGAATCCTTACTTCATACTGGGGCTATGCTTAACACTAAACTCATACTTGGGTTAGGGTTAGGGTTAGGGCCAGGGTTAGGATTAGGGTTAAGGTTGGGTTTAGGGTTATGGTTCGGGATTAGGGTTTAAGCCCTGTGCACTGGCCTAAGAGTTTACATGTTAGTCTGACGTATGCTACGAACTAATAGATCGTGTAGGTTTTTGTTTTAGCGGTACGCTGTAACTGGTCTATTTTTATAGATTACAGGAAATTCTAATAGGTTTAGGGTAATGGTTAGGGTTAGGTTTAAGGTTATGGTTCGGGATTAGGGTTTAATCCCTGTGCACTGGTCTAAGAGTTTACATGTTAGTCTGAAGTCTGCTGCGAACTAATAGATCTTGTAGGTTTTTGTTTTTGCGGTACGCTGTAACTAGTCTATTTTCATAGATTTCACGAAATTCTAACTGTAGTTTATTGTAATGTTCTCTTACCTTTCTCCCTACTACTGTGGCTGTTGTGTTATAGGTTATTACAAAAGGTAGGATCTGATTTGGAACTGATTGTTCGTTTATGCCGTGTGCGATTAAAGTCTGGAGTTTATCAATCCAAAAACCTTCCCTCTCATTTAGAAAACTAGAATCTGTTACCTGTTCTATCGGTGTTATTTTTACGTGCTCTAAACTATGTCCGTTTTGGTTAATGTGTCTCGCAACTGGTTTATCTTTTTTGTGTCTTATATCAAAACGGTGTCTGGTAAATCTATCTCTTAACGACAAAGATGTTTGCCCTACGTATTGCAAATCACAATGTCTACAGGTGATACTACAGATTCTATGGAAACGGATTATCTGTGATTTAATGATGCCCTTAAAGGAATTTTTTGGATGGAACGACTTTTTGTGATGTAGAAGTTGATGAGAATCTGTTGGTTTGAAGAACACTTTTATGTCTAGTTTTCCTGTTTGACCGAATTTTGGGCCTTTAAACACAGTGGTATCTAAGAAATACATCGAATCATTGCTGATGGCTGCCTTAAGTTTTTTGCATGTATGGTGGTTATTGAGAGTATCGAAAAAGTCATCAAAATCACTCCTTGAATGTGTCCAAATAATGAAGATATCGTCCAGAAATCTAACATAAACTAAAGGTTGCTTTGTACATTTTGCTAATAAAATTGGCCATAAAAATGTTGGCATAGCTCGGAGCAAATTTCTTACCCATTGCTGTTCCGGATATTTGGAGATAACATTTACCGTTGAATTCGAAATCGTTCCTTTCTAAACCTGATTGCAACATTTCTAGTATTTCTAAATCGGGTCTATCTGGGTCCGGGTTGTTTTGAAAAATCTTTCCTACCGCTCTCAGTCCATCACGGTTAACGATATTGGTATACCTGCTATCAACATCTAAACTAACGAGTAGACTGTCCTTAGGTATAATTAAGTTCTTGATCTTGTTAATGAAAATATTTGTGTCTTTCAGATAGGCTGGATGTTTCATTGACAAAGGAGCTAAAAAATGATCTATGTATTCTGCTATTCTATATGACTTACTCTCAACATCTGATATTATTGGTCTCCCTAGTTGTATTTTATAAGGATCTGACCATTGTCCTGGTGCTTTGTGTATTTTCGGTAGTATATACACATGTCTAGGTTTAGGTTTTTCTTGAGGGTTAAGATAGGTTACTTGTTTAGAAAGATTTGAGACCTGTCTCTGAAAACCTCTGGTTGGGGGACCACCCTTAGCCTGAACCTCTATTACCGAAATGTGGTGAATGGCCTGAATAAGTTGAAAAAAAAGCCGAATGTATTTGGCGTTCGGATTGGAATTTCTGATTTTGGGCTTTTGCCATCGTTTATTTCCGTACGCCATCTTGATCAAAATTGGAGGTTCAAACTACTGTGGGAGATTAGAAAATATAGTGTATGACAGAAAAAGGAGGGCAAAAAAAGTCTTATCTAGTACTCGCAAAAGGGGGCTGTTTTTAGATAAGGGTTAGGGTTAGGGGTTAGGGGTTAGGGGTTAGGGTTAGGGTATGGGTTAGGGTTAGGGTTAGGGTTAGGGGTTAGGTTTAAGGTTATGGTTCGGGATTAGGGTTTAATCACTGTGCACTGGCCGAAGAGTTTACATGTTAGTCTGAAGTCTGCTGCGAACTAATAGATCTTGTAGGTTTTTGTTTTTGCGGTACGCTGTAACTAGTCTGTTTTTATAGATTTCAGGAAATTCTGACTGTAGTTTATTGTAATGTTCTCTTACCTTTCTCCCTACTACTGTGGCTGTTGTGTTATACGTTATTACAAAAGGTAGGATCTGGTTTGGAACAGATTGTTCGTTTATGCCGTGTGGGGTTAAAGTCTGGAGTTTATCAATCCAAAAACCTTCTCTCTCATTTAGAAAACTAGAATCTGGTACCTGTTCTATCGGTGTTATGTTTACGTGCTCTAAACTATGTCCGTTTTGGTTAAAGTGACTCGCAACTGGTTTATCTTTTTCGTGTCTTATATCAAAACGGTGTCTTGTGAATCTATCTCTTAACGACAAAGACGTTTGCCCTACGTATTGCGAATCACATTTCCTACAAGTGATAAGATAAATTACGTTTTTAGAGTTACAGTTTAGGTCTTGTTTCATGTTAAATACTTCTGTTGTTTTTGAACTATAGAAGCAGACGGTGACTTGGAGAAAGGGGCATGTTTCACAACGTTTACTGTTACAGGCTTCCGCTATATAACCATTTTTAGGGGCTATTTCTTTAAAGTTTCCCCTTTGATTTTACGTAGAAATCTATATGAATAGTTTCGGTTTCTGAGAGCCCTGAATAAGATGTTTACGGCATTGTTAAAGTCCGACTCTCGAGTACAGATTCTATGGAAACGAATTATCTGCGATTTAATGATGCCCTTAAAGGAATGTTTCGGATGGAACGACTTTTTGTGAAGAAGTTGGTGAGAATCTGTTGGTTTGAAGAACACTTTAATGTCTAGTTTTCCTGTTTGATCGAATTTTGGGCCTTTAAACACAGTCGTATCTAAGAAATCTATCGAATCATTGCTAATGGTTGCCTTAAGTTTTATGTATGGATGATGGTTGTTGAGAGTATCGAAAAAGTCATCAAAATCACTCCTTGAATGTGTCCAAATAATGAAGATATCGTCCAGAAATCTAACATAAACTAAAGGTTGCTTTGTACATTTTGCTAATAAAATTGGCCATAAAAATGCTGGCATAGCTCGGAGCAAATTTCTTACCCATTGCTGTTCCGGATATTTGGAGATAACATTTACCGTTGAATTCGAAATCGTTCCTTTCTAAACCTGATTGCAACATTTCTAGTATTTCTAAATCGGGTCTATCTGGGTCCGGGTTATTTTGAAAAATCTTTCCTACCGCTCTCAGTCCATCACGGTTAACGATATTAGTATACCTGCTATCAACATCTAAACTAACGAGTAGACTGTCCTTAGGTATAATTAAGTTCTTGATCTTGTTAATGAAATCATTGGTATCTTTCAGATAGGCTGGATGTTTCATTGACAAAGGGGCTAAAAAATGATCTATGTATTCTGCTATTCTGTATGACTCACTCTCAACATCTGATATTATTGGTCTCCCTGGTTGTATTTTATAAGGATCTGACCATTGTCCTGGTGCTTTGTGTATTTTCGGTAGTTTATACACATGTCTAGGTTTAGGGTTTTCTTTAGGGTTAAGATAGGTTACTTGTTTAGAAAGATTTGAGACCTGTCTCTGAAAACCTCTGGTTGGGGGACCACCCTTAGCCTGAACCTCTATTACCGAAATGTGGTGAATGGCCTGAATAAGTTGAAAAAAAGCCGAATGTATTTGGCGTTCGGATTGGAATTTCTGATTTTGGGCTTTTGCCATCGTTTATTTCCGTACGCCATCTTGATCAAAATTGGAGGTTCAAACTACTGTGGGAGATTAGAAAATATAGTGTATGACAGAAAAAGGAGGGCAAAAAAAGTCTTATCTAGTACTCGCAAAAGGGGGCTGTTTTTAGATAAGGGTTAGGGTTAGGGTTAGGGGTTAGGGGTTAGGGTTAGGGTTAGGGTTAGGATTTGGGTTAGGGTTAGGGTTGGGTTAGGGTATGGGTTAGGTTTAAGGTTATGGTTCGGGATTAGGGTTTAATCCCTGTGCACTGGCCGAAGAGTTTACATGTTAGTCTTAAGTCTGCTGCGAACTAATAGATCCTGTAGGTTTTTGTTTTTGCGGTACGCTGTAACTAGTCTGTTTTTATAGATTTCAGGAAATTCTGACTGTAGTTTCTTGTAATGTTCCTTTACCTTTCTCCCTTCTACTGTGGCTGTTGTGTTATACGTTATTACAAAAGGTAGGATCTGGTTTGGAACAGATTGTTCGTTTATGCCGTGTGGGGTTAAAGTCTGGAGTTTATCAATCCAAAAACCTTCTCTCTCATTTAGAAAACTAGAATCTGGTACCTGTTCTATCGGTGTTATGGTTAGGGTGTTGATACGCAGATGACCTTGGTCAACTCGTCAATGTCACTTTGCTCGTCACGTGACGTTATTGGGTGGAGCATAATGGGCGGGCCTGTGATTGCGTAGTATTGTATGAGTATACGTGATTTTATTTGTAACGTTCCTTCGAAAATAGCAGACGTGTTTGGAATTTAGCTGAGCTGTGTGATATAATCGGAAGTGTTATGGATATAAATTCAGTACCCTTTGTGTTGAGAACTCAGCGGACGTCTTATGGCATTTTGATGTATTGTTCATTGAGCTTTGAATTGGGGTAAGTGTTTTGATGAAATAATGGCATTGATGATTTCACTATATATTTGGGTTAAGGTTATCCTTAGGAACTTTTCTTGTCTGTTTTAACAATAATTCTTGACATTCTGTATTTGATTGTCTTTGTTTTTTGTCTTTGTTGAATTTTCCGAATTGATTATTTCGAATGAGCTTAAATTGTTGCATTTAGGTAACAAGCATATTTTTAAGTTTTTCGAAATTAGGGTTCAGAATTCTGAAACAAAGATTAAAATTCCTGATGTTAAGTTTTAGCTTAGATATTTTTTTTAGAATTTTCCTGATGTTCGATTTTTTTGAGGTATGTTTTCTGAGTTGAAATTTTATTTTTATTTATTTTGGTTCAGTTTTTCATGTTTTAAGTGGTCTAAGCTTCAAGTATTTATTTGTCACTTAAAAGTTTAATTAAGTTAAAATAAAAAATAGAAAATATATGTTGTCAGGTTTTGTGAGGTTTGGCCATGGTTTCTGAGGTTTTATAAGGTTTATGTTTTCTGAGGTTTTGTGAGGTATATGTTTCCTGAGGTTTTGTGAGGTTTAGGTTTCCTGAGGTTTTTTGAGGTTTAGTTTTCATGAGGTTTTGTGTGGTTTTTGTGTGGTTTTGGTTTGCTGAGGTTTTGTGAGGTTTTGTTAGGTTAAGGTTTTCTGAGGTTTTGTGAGGTTAATGTATCCTGAGGTTTTCTGAGGTTAAGGTATTCTGAGGTTTTGTCAGATTTTGTCAGGTGAAGGTTTCCTGAGGTTGTGTGAGGTTTGGGCTTTGTGAGGTTAAGGTTTCCTGAGGTTTTGTATGGTTAAGGTTTTGTCAGGTTTTTGTGTGGTTTAGGTTTCCTGAGGTTTTGTGAAGTTTTGTGAGGTTAAGGTTTCCTGAGGTTTTGTGAGGTTTTTGAGGTATAAGGTTTCCTGACGTTTTTGGGGGTTTTTTGAGGGTATCTTGAGGTTTTCTGAGGTTTAGGTTTTCTTTGGTTTTGTAAGGTTTTGTGAGGATAAGGTTTCCTGAGGTCTTGTGAGGTTGATGTATCCTGAGGGTTTGTGAACGTTTATTAGGTTTAGGTTTACTTAGGCTTTGTGAGGTTAATGTTTTCTGAGGTTTTGTGAGGTATATGTTTCCTGAGGTTTTGTGAGGTTTAGGTTTCCTGAGTTTTTTTTAGGTTTAGTTTTCTTGAGGTTTTGTGAGGTTTAGGTTTGCTGAGGTTTTTGAGATTTAGGATTGCTGAGGTTTTGTGAGGTTTTGTGAGGATTTTGTGTGGTTTTGGCTTCCTGAGGTTTTGTGAAATTTTGTGAGGTTTTGTGAGGTTAAGGTTTCCTGAGGTTTTGTGAGGTTAAGGTATCCTGAGGTTTTGTGAGGTTTTGTGAGATTAAGGTTTCCTGAGGTTTTGTAAGGTTACGGTTTCCTGAGGTTTTCTGAGGTTTTGTGAGGTTAAGATTACCTGAGGTTTTCTGCAGTTTTGGTAATGTGAGGTTTTGTGAAATTTTGTGAGATAAAGGTTTCCTGAGGTTTTGTGTGGTTAAGGTTTACTGAGGTTTTGTAAGGTTAAGGTTTCCTGATGTTTTCTGAGGTTTTGTGAGAATACGGTTACCTGAGGTTTTCTGAGGTTTTGGTAATGTGAGATTTTGTGATGTTGAGGTTTTGTGAGGTTAAGGTTTTGGTATTGTGAGGCTTTGTGAGGTTTTGTGAGGTTAAGGTTTTCTGAGGTTGTCTGAGGTTTTGGTATTCTGAGGTTTTGTGAGGATAATGTTTCTTGAAGTTTTGTAAGGTTTTGTGAGTTTAAGGTTTTCTGAGGTTTTGTGAGGTTAAGATTTCCCGAGGTTTTGAGAGGTTTGTGAGGTTAAGGTATCCTGAGGTTTTCTGAGGTTTTGTGAAGTTAATGTTACCTGAGGTGTTCTGAGGTTTTGTGAGGTTAAGGTTTCCTGAGGTTTTCTGCGATTTATTTTTCCTGAGGTTTTGTGAGGTTTAGGTTTCTTGAGGATTTGTGAGGTTTTGTGAGGTTTAGCTTTGCTGAGGTTTTGTCAGGTTTGGTGAGGTTTAAGTTTGCGAAGGTTTTGTGAGGATAGGTTTGCTGAGGTCTTTTGAGGTTTAGGTTTTCTGAGGTTTTGTGACGTGACTTTGATGTTTCCTGAGTTTGTCTGAGGTTAAGGTTTCCTGACGTTTTATGAGGTTTATTTTTCCTGAGGTTTAGGTTTCTTGAGGATTTGTAAGGTTTATTTTCCCTGAGGTTTTGTCAGGTTTGGTGAGGTTTAGGTTTGCGAAGGTTTTGTGAGGTTTAGGTTTTGTGAGGTTTATGCCGAGGTTTTATGGGGGTTTAATTGGTTTAGATTATTGAGGATTGATTTGGTTTAGCTTTGGAAAGGTTTTGTCAGTTTTTGTGAGGTTAGATGTTTTGGTGTTTTGTTTAAGTTTTAATAAAGGGTAAGAGGTTTTGGTTACAGTTTAGAGGTGTTGAGGTTTTGTTAAAAATGTTGATGTTTCGGTTAATGTTTTGAGGTTTGGTTACGGTTTTCTAAACCCTAAACCTAACCCTCACCCGTAGTGACCTCATAAATCTTTATTTAACATTACAGATGGTCTTCTTATACGTACTGGGATAAACAATACTTCCGGATTTGTAGCGGTATTTGACCATGAAGGAAATATCCCTGAAAATGTGTTGAGGAGGAGAGAAACTGTCGCTGTACGTGATTATTACATCTCCGGCGTTGCTCAAGATCTGTGGTTGAGTTTTCATCATGATATCGATGGAATAGTGTCAACTTTCAGCAAGTTTGCAAGTATCAGATCACATTTCTCGTTCCTCAATATTTTACCTAGGAACTTTGAAAGTTTAATTCCTGTGTTTAATGTTGTTCGAAAACATTTATCGTTAGATCAATACTTTGGTAATTCGTTGCAATATCTGAAATGGAGTGTAAGTGCACGTTTGTTTGAAATTGAAGGATTTTAATTTCACCTTGCACTACCGAAGCCAGGGAGACACACAATAAAAACATTTCTGAAAAAAGAACTGGTCCGTTATCAATATACATTTATCGTTGAATTCAGAGAAAACTTTTCCCGTGTTATCAAGTCGCTTCCGATAAAAGATATCGCTCGTGGAACCATAAAAAAGAATAGGATTTCAAAAGTTGACAAGTGGTTCATTCTCCCTGACGACACACAATTCATACTTTCATGCTTAGATGAAGCATTATCACTTACCTCTGCAGATGAATCATTCGAAAAGTGTATCATTGCTTTCAAGTTTGGAAACCGAGATTCTTCAGAACGGATAGAAATAAAACCATTTGATACATCAGATGCACTAGTTACTGTTCATGCGGCAATTACGATATCGTGTGAAGTTCTCGATCAACATTTACTTTGGTCGAGATTTGGACTTCAAGAACTCGTCGGAGAAAGGGGTGTTTTGTATTCTTCGCTATCATTTTCGTCCTGTTGTAATTTTCAGACGAATCTTGATGGACGCTGCTTAGACATTTCTGACAATTTACGAAAGCTGTGTACAGTTCCCACTAAATTAACATTTCTGCAGTTTTATGCCGATACACCTCATCTACATACAACTCATGTCCATCCTGTGTTTGGATCGATAGTTTCCTGTGGTGTTCTTCATACAAATGTTTTAAAATCCATGGAGAGGAAGGGTGAAGAATATATCACATTGCTAAATGAAAATGCCCTTAAACTATGTAAGGTAAATGCTAGACTTGAATTAGTATGTGTAGTAGAAAAAGCAAATTTAGGATATCTTCATTCTACCCGCTTTATTGACTTAATTCATTTAAGACATCTCCTAAATACTCATCCTCTCATTGTTCCTTTCGCCGACAGAATACCTTCATCCCATCGGGTGACGTTCTTAAATTTGCTAAGAAGCATACCTGATCATTTGGTTCAAGTTCTGCATACTCTTTATAATGAATACAAGCGGAAGGGTGGAATACTGAATGCATGGAGAGCATATCAATACGAATTAGCAGTTGAAATTTTCTGGAAAGGGAGACCTAACTCCTATATTGATAACACCTTTGGAAACAATCTTGGCCCTGGGGGTATTCATCCGGAAAGGTCAAGGACTTGGCAGAAAGGTTTTCTAAGTTTGGAAAATTGTTTATCTTGTGCATCAGGCGAATCGTCGATTCCGCCTCTGACATTTCATTACCTTAGTGAAATTTACAAACTCAAGATAAAACGAATATTTTCGTTTTGTGATTTCTTAACGGGAACCGTAAACGTGGTTGGAGTTAGATCAGTTCTTGTCTTGTTAAATGATGCTTTGAATGATCCAAAAAGACGGGCCAACTGCGATCGTTCATTCATTTCAGACTTGAAACAAGAGCAATGCCCCACTTGGGCTAGGTTTACTGGCGTAATAGGGCTCTCCCAACTCTGTAGAAAGTTGTCCATCAGTGAGCAATATAGACATCCGTATGTCTTTGGCAGAGTGTTACAACTAATAGAAGAAGCAGGAAAGGATTCACAGACAACGCTGGCAGCCGGTTTTAAACAGTTGAAATTGATTTATGTCCCGGATTTTCAATTTGTGAATCGTTCCCGTAATCCAAATATTTCATGGTCGGGGAATGGTCTGTTGAAGATCGTAATGTATACAGAAACAGACAACACAAACAACTTGCACGGCAAAGCTGTTAAAATGACACGGGATATAATTACCTACATGGAAGACAAAGGGCTCGTCTTTAAATCCAAATTTGTTCATTTCTTTGAGGAAAATTTGGAATTTTGTTTCCCGTGGGTTAGTGATATCATGTTGAAATTGGACATGAACTACCTTAAACGCGAGGAATACGTAGTTCTTTTGGCTTATCTTACATGTATTGGATTATTGGAAAACAGCTGGTATGTTGATTTTAGAAAATTCAAACATCTTCAAACGGAGTTGCTTTCAAAAAACGCAATGCTTATTCAAGAACTCAAAAAATGTGAAGTATTATCAATATTTTCTCTTCGTATTGACTTTAACTGGAAAATCAATCGTCTTCACGAATCTGTGCCATTTTTATTATTTAGCGATAGGGAAAAGGACTCAAAAAGTTATGAAAAGGAACAAAACAATGCTCAGGAAATACCGATAGAAGAAGAAAACGAGGTAAATCACCACACAGCTGACCTTGATTTCACCTTCCACGAAATCGAAGACATAGAAAAGGGGGAAAGAAGGCATTGCCCATCAGGAATGAAAGGAAGGTGGTCACCAAATGAGCTAGAGATTGTATTCAGTTTAGTTCGTGATAAGTTTACAAATGCAAGGCAAGCTTACATAGCTTACCAAAACCATTGTCGGAAAAGTGGTACTGCTGACAGGACATTCGAAGCATTTAAAATGAAATACAAGAAAATGAAGCAGCAGTAATTAACACAAGTCTTGGGAAATAAAAACAGTTTAATATGTTGTGAAATCATGACCATGGAGACATTGCAAATCAGTTTTAGCTAACGCGTTTCTTCAAGATTGTGAAGATATAGTAATTAATTACGTGATATAAATGCTTATTTCGTACCTGGTGAATAAGACAATTACCTGATGTTATAGATATAATTAAAATGTGGACAATGAATCTCTAATATTTACTCTGTTGCATCGAATATAGATGATATATGAGCGCTTTTTACCAATATATCTTCAATGCTGGCTGGTAGTTTTCCACCTATATATAGGTTAGATAGCATTATATAATATTTATGATATCATTTTTCTTCCAACACGCTTCCGCATCCACTAACAACTGAAGTTAGCATTTGAGTACTGCTATAGTTTAAAATAAATTTTCATCACTTAGTAAATTAATATGTATGCATTAAGTAATTAGATTTTAAGATATATGAAGTGGCACGGTGGTTAAAAGCATAACTATTAGTGTATAATAAGAATACCAAAATTCCAACGATGTTAGTGCTTTTACCAAGCAAACACCTTTCTTGTATCTTAGCGACAACGTTGAACCTGGAAGATAATAATTCTCGAGTGTTATATATCCTTTTCCGCTTTTCATGCAATGAAGTTGGGGTTAGTAAAACCCGTAACGTTTGCTTTAGATGTTTTGCTCCGGAAATGAATGTCACTGTAATAATAGAATATTTTTCTTTTTGTTAAATACCTATCAATATTGTTTGACTTCAAAGAAAATAAAAAAAAGATTAAAAGATTGAAGTTATTATTTTCTTATGGTAGGAAAAAAGGAGACAAATTGTACACATGGGGCAGGGATTTCTGAAATTGCATGTTTTCTTAGGTTTTGTGAGGTCTTTGGAGGTAAAGGTTTACTGAGGTTATCTGAGGTTTGTGAGGTTTTGGTATTCTGAGGTTTTGTGAGGTATTGGTATTCTCAGGTTTTGTTGAGGTTTTGGTATTCTGAGGTTTAAGGTTTACTGAGGTTATCTGAGGTTATCTGAGGTTATCTGAGGTTATGTGAGGTTTTGGTAATCTGAGGTTATCTAAGGTTTTGTGAGGTTTTGGTAATCTGAGGTTTTGAGAGGTTAAGGTTTACTGAGGTTATCTGAGGTTTTCTGAAGTTATCTAAGGTTTTGTGAGGTTTTGGTATTCTGAGGTTTTGTGAGGTTAAGGTTTACTGAGGTTATCTGAGGTTTTCTGAGGTTATCTAAGGTTTTGTGAGGTTTTGGTATTCTGAGGTTATCTAAGGTTTTGTGAGGTTTTGGTATTCTGAGGTTTTGTGAGGTTTTGTGAGGTTTTGGTATTCTGAGAGTATCTCAGGTTTTGGGAGGTTTTGGTAATCTGAGGTTATCTGAGGTTTTGTGAGGTTTTGGAAATCTAAGTTTATCTAAGGTTTTGTGAGGTTTTGGTAATCTGAGGTTATCTAAGGTTTTGTGAGGTTTTGGTAATCAGAGGTTATCTGAGGTTTTGTGAGGTTTTGGTAATCTGAGGTTATCTGAGGGTTTGGGAGGTTTTGGTATTCTGAGGTTTTGCGAGGTATTGGTATTCTGAGGTTAAGGTTTACTGAGGTATTCTGAGGTTTTTTGAGGTTATCTGAGGGTAAGGTTTACTGAGGTTATCTGAGGTTTTCTGAGGTTATCTGAGGTTTTGTGAGGTTTTGGTAATCTGAGGTTATCTAAGGTTCTGTGAGGTTTTGGTAATCTGAGGTTATCTGAGGTTTTGTGAGGTGTTGTGAGGTTTTGTGAGGTTTTGGTAATCTGAGGTTATCTGAGGTTATCTGAGGTTTTCTGAGGCTTTCTAAGGTTTTGTGAGGTTTTGGTATTCTGAGGTTTTGATAGCCTTTGGTATTCTGAGGTTTTGTGAGGTTTTCCGAGGTTAAGGTTTACTGAGATTATCTGAGGTTTTATGAGGTTATCCGAGGTTTTGTAAGGTTTTAGTAATCTGAGCTTATCTAAGGCTTTGTGAGGTTTTGGTAATCTGAGGTTATCTGAGGTTTTGTGAGGTTTTGGTAA
Organism: Pecten maximus; assembly: GCF_902652985.1. Taxonomy (NCBI): domain Eukaryota; kingdom Metazoa; phylum Mollusca; class Bivalvia; order Pectinida; family Pectinidae; genus Pecten; species Pecten maximus. The sequence continues at coordinate 31,063 of NC_047016.1, read as the reverse complement.
TCTGGGGTTATCTAAGGTTTTGTGAGGGTTTGGTAATCTGAGGTTATCTGAGGTTATCTGAGGTTATCTGAGGTTTTGTGAGGGTATCTAAGGTTTCGTGGGGTTATGGTATTCTGAGGTTTTCTGAGGTTTAGGCTAACTGAGGTTATCTTAGGTTTTGAGAGGTTTTCTGAGGTTAAGGTTTACTGAGGTTATCTGAGGTTATCTGAGGTTTTGTGAGGTTTTGGTAATCTGAGGTTATCTAAGGTTTTGTGAGGTTTTGGTAATCTGAGGTTATCTGAGGTTTTGTGAGGTTTTGGTAATCTGAGATTTTGTGAGGTTATGTGAGCTTTTGGTAATCTGAGATTATCTGAGGTTATCTGAGGTTTTTCTCCGGTTATCTAAGGTTTTGTGAGGTTTTTGGTATTTTAAGGTTTTGTAAGGTTTTGGTATTCTGAGGTTTTGTGAGGTTTTCTGAAGTTAAGGTTTACTGAGGTTATCTGAGGTTTTGTGAGGTTTTGGTAATCTTAGGTAATCTAAGGTGTTGTGAGGTTTTGGTAATCTGAGGTAATCTAAGGTGTTGTGAGGTTTTGGTAATCTGAGGTTATCTAAGGATTTGTGAGGTTTTGGTAATCTGAGGTTATCTAAGGTTTTGTGAGGTTTTCTTATGTTAAGGTTTACTGAGGTTATCTGAGGTTTTCTGAGGTTATCTGAGGTTTTGTGAGGTTTTGGTAATCTGAGGTTATCTAAGGTTTTGTGAGCTTTTGGTAATCTGAGGTTATCTAAGGTTTGTGAGGTTTTGGTAATCTGAGGTTATCTGAGGTTATCTGAGGTTATCTAAGGTTTTGTGAGGTTTTGGTTTTATAAGGTTTTGTGAGGTTTTGGTATTCTGAGGTTTTGTGAGGTTTTCTGAGGTTAAGGTTTACTGAGGTTATCTGAGGTTTTCTGAGGTTAGGGTTAGGGTTAGGGTTAGGGGTTAGGGTTGGGATAGGTTTAAGGTTATGGTTCGGGATTAGGGTTTAATCCCTGTGCACCGGCCGAAGAGTTTACATGTTAGTCTTAAGTCTGCTGCTAACTAATAGATCTTGTAGGTTTTTGTTTTTGCGGTACGCTGTAACTAGTCTGTTTTTATAGATTTCAGGAAATTCTGACTTTAGTTTATTGTAATGTTCTCTTACCTTTCTCCCTACTACTGTGGCTGTTGTGTTATACGTTATTACAAAAGGTAGGATCTGGTTTGGCACAGATTGTTCGTTTATGCCGTGTGGGGTTAAAGTCTGGAGTTTATCAATCCAAAAACCTTCTCTCTCATTTAGAAAACTAGAATCTGGTACCTGTTCTATCGGTGTTATGTTTACGTGCTCTAAACTATGTCCGTTTTGGTTAAAGTGTCTCGCAACTGGTTTATCTTTTTCGTGTCTTATATCAAAACGGTGTCTTGTGAATCTATCTCTTAACGACAAAGACGTTTGCCCTACGTATTGCGAATCACATTTCCTACAAGTGATAAGATAAATTACGTTTTTAAAGTTACAGTTTAGGTCTTGTTTCATGTTAAATACTTCTGTTGTTTTTGAACTATAGAAGCAGACGGTGACTTGGAGAAAGGGGCATGTTTCACAACGTTTACTGTGACAGGCTTCCGCTATATAACCATTTTTAGGGGCTATTTCTTTTATAGTTTCCCCTTTGATTTTACGTAGAAATCTATATGAATAGTTTCGGTTTCTGAGAGCCCTGAATAAGATGTTTACGGCATTGTTAAAGTCCGACTCTCGAGTACAGATTCTATGGAAACGAATTATCTGCGATTTAATGATGCCCTTAAAGGAATGTTTCGGATGGAACGACTTTTTGTGAAGGAGTTGGTGAGAATCTGTTGGTTTGAAGAACACTTTAATGTCTAGTTTTCCTGTTTGATCGAATTTTGGGCCTTTAAACACAGTCGTATCTAAGAAATCTATCGAATCATTGCTAATGGTTGCCTTAAGTTTTATGCATGGATGATGGTTGTTGAGAGTATCGAAAAAGTCATCAAAATCGCTCCTTGAATGTGTCCAAATAATGAAGATATCGTCCAGAAATCTAACATAAACTAAAGGTTGTTTTGAACATTTTGCTAACGCTTCCTTTTCAAAATCGGCCATAAAAATGTTGGCATAGCTCGGAGCAAATTTCTTACCCATTGCTGTTCCGGATATTTGGAGATACCATTTACCGTTGAATTCAAAATCATTCCTTTCTAAACCTGATTTTAACATTTCTAGTATTTCTAAATCGGGTCTTTCTGGGTCCGGGTTGTTTTGAAAAATCTTTCCTACCGCTCTCAGTCCATCACGGTTGTCGATATTGGTATACATGCTATCAACATCTAAACTAACGAGTAGACTGTCCTTAGGTATGGTCAAGTTCTTGATCTTGTTAATGAAATCATTGGTATCTTTCAGATAGGCTGGATGTTTCATTGACAAAGGGGCTAAAAAATGATCAATGTATTCTGCTATTCTGTACGACTCACTCTCAACATCTGATATTATTGGTCTCCCTGGTGGTATTTTATATGGATCTGACCATTGTCCTGGTGCTTTGTGTATTTTCGGTAGTATATACACATGTCTAGGTTTAGGGTTTTCTTTAGGGTTAAGATAGGTTACTTGTTTAGGTGTCAGGTGTTTACTTCTACCTAGCCTATGGATGATGTTGCTAAGTTCTGCACTAGTTTTAGGATAGATCGGCGAGTCCAGTTGTCTATAGTGTTTAGGGTTATTGAGTTGTCTTTCTACTTCCCAGATGTAGTCTGCCCTATCCAAAATTACTGTTGCTGAGCCTTTGTCGGCTTTCTTAATAACTATCGACTGGTCATTTTTCAAAGATGTTATTGCTTTCTTTTCTGCCAAATTCAAATTGGGCTGTTCTTTACTGACTGTAATTTTGGAAAGATCTTTAAAGATGTCTTTTACCGAATTTTGAATGTTTGAAGGAATCGCACTTTCTGGTGGATTCCATTGGCTTTTGTCGACAAATTTCTTACTTTCAGCTGATTTGGATTTGCCATTGAAAAAATGTGTAATTTTGAGTTTTCTGCCGAGGTCTTTGGCCGAATCAATAAAATCATTGCTCAAAATATTTCTAGGCGTCGGTATAAATTTCAGACCTCTATCGAGAAGCTGGATTTCATCTGGGTTTAAAGTCCTAGAGCTTAGGTTTATGGTGTTAGTTGGGTTATCTGAGGGGCGATCCTGGTTCAACCCTTTAGGATCTAGGCAAAAAAAACCTTGGCATTTTTTACCTGAGATACCCAAGAGCGGACAAGTTCATTGGCCGTGGCCTCGGTCCAATGAATGCCGTCTGAGTTGAATCGGTGCCCCCCAGCGATCCTACTGTCCAAAGTAACCGTGGCCTTGTTTTGAATGTCCAAAAGGTGCCTATTCAATGCCGAAAGATTGTCAGATTCCCTAGGTTTTGTTTTGGCCAGTTTTTCCGAAATGGGCACGATTGTGAAATAGTATCGTGCTAAGGGAATCGACTTTTTCAATACGTCACGAAGGACGGATAGGTCCCGAAACACATCAATCATGTTTTGGGCCGACCTATCATTAATTCCAATGTTTACAATTACATGGGTTGGAAGACCAGAGTGCGCATAATTCTTTACTATGTTTACAATATGCCTAATCTTCGCACCTGGGTAGGATTCAATTTGGACGGTAGGATCAGGGAGAGACGTTACCCGGGAGAGGTTAGAGGCTCCTATCACCAGAATCGGTTTGTTAATTGGCGGGAGTTGCCATTCCGATTTGTTAGGGGTGTTAGGATGGCGGTTAATGGAGGGTGGTTTAGTGGCCGCCTCCGCATAGCTGGGAGGTGACCTAGGAGGGTTAGGAGTGCGGGTTTTGTTAGGGGTTTGAAGAGGTTTTACGTTGAGAGCCCTGCGAGACTTGCGGGGCGTGTTAGCAGGTGAAGGAGAAGAAGAGTCCCGTTTACGCTTAGGCGTACTCGGGGTGGGGGGAGGTGAAAGGGAGGAAAAGCGGTTACCAGTGGTGATGTTAGGGTTGTTAGTTAGGCGAGAGGAAGCCCGGGTGCGGCGGCGGTTAGGAGTTTGGAAGGTGTCAGTCTGGTTAGGGTTAGAGTGGGAAGAAGGAGGAGGAGGCGGAGGAGAAGAAAAGGATGAGGGAGAAGTGGGGGACGAGTTAGCTGGGGCCGAGATGCGGATGGGTCGAGAGTCATTGACAGGTATAGCACAAAGGCTTGGCAGCATGTTTTTGAATGTCGAGACCGTGTCTTCTCGAAGTTTATTTTTAAAGTTTTTTCTTGCCCAATCCAAAGAAGAGTCCGAAAAAGAATTGACCATATTCCTACTAAAGTTGTGGGCCCTAATTGTACCTAAAAGTTCCGAAATTCTGGCACGGTAATGCTCCAGCAAGGCTTGGGCTGTGAATTTAGCCCAAGACATGTGGACGTTTTGGAGGCGCTCTAAAATGGAGCGGTTAGCTTGAGCGGGTTTAAGGAATTTGGAAAGATTTGCTACCTGTCTCTGAAACCCTCTGGTTGGGGGACCACCCTTAGCCTGAACCTCTATAACCGAAATGTGGTGAATGGCCTGAATCAGTTGGAAAAAAAGCCGAATGTATTTGGCGTTCGGATTAGAATTTCTGTTTTTTGGCTTTTGCCATCGCTTACTTCCGTACGCCATCTTGATAAAAATTGGAGGTTCAGACTACTGTGGGAAATTAGAAAAGATAGTGTATGACCAAAAAATTGGAAAGCAAAAAAATGGGGGTCAAAAAATAGTTTTTTGAGAAAAATGACCGAAAATCAGGTCAAAAATGATATTCACATAAAAAATGGAACTGAAAAATATGTTTTACCCCTAAAAAAGCACTAAAAATTTAAAAAAGCACTAAAAAAAACACTAAAAAAACACTAAAAAAAAGCACTAAAAAGCTGAAAAGGAAGTTAATGATTAGTACATGTCAAACAACAAATGATAATACAAAACCTGTAAAAGAAATTAAATGATTAGAAATACACAATAATATACCAAAGTACACTTCAAAGGATATGAGGATGATTCCGAAGCCGTCAATGCCACTACTAGTTTCGACGATATGTCTTCTTCAGGTGGCAGGTGTAGACTGAAGAACCTAGGGTATCCTAGCCCTTAATATACTCTCGACCAAGAGACCCTCCGTTTGTAACCTGTAATTAGTGCATGACTGTGGTTGGTTGATCTTGTAACAACATGACACTGATTGGTGTGTTCGTTCGACCATGGATGCGGTCAAGTGGAAACGTGATATGGGCACGTGGGATGAAATAATGGCATTGATGATTTCACTATATATTTGGGTTAAGGTTATCCTTAGGAACTTTTCTTGTCAGTTTTAACAATAATTCTTGACATTCTGTATTTGATTGTCTTTGTTTTTTGTCTTTGTTGAATTTTCCGAATTGATTATTTCGAATGAGCTTAAATTGTTGCATTTAGGTAACAAACATATTTTTAAGTTTTTCGAAATTAGGGTTCAGAATTCTGAAACAAAGATTAAAATTCCTGATGTTAAGTTTTAGCTTAGATATTTTTTTTAGAATTTTCCTGATGTTCGATTTTTTTGAGGTATGTTTTCTGAGTTGAAATTTTATTTTTATTTATTTTGGTTCAGTTTTTCATGTTTTAAGTGGTTTAAGCTTCAAGTATTTATTTGTCACTTAAAAGTTTAATTAAGTTAAAATAAAAAATAGAAAATATATGTTGTCAGGTTTTGTGAGGTTTGGCCATGGTTTCTGAGGTTTTGTAAGGTTTATGTTTTCTGAGGTTTTGTGAGGTATATGTTTCCTGAGGTTTTGTGAGATTTAGGTTTCCTGAGGTTTTTTGAGGTTTAGTTTTCATGAGGTTTTGTGTGGTTTTTGTGTGGTTTTGGTTTGCTGAGGTTTTGTGAGGTTTTGTTAGGTTAAGGTTTTCTGAGGTTTTGTGAGGTTAATGTATCCTGAGGTTTTCTGAGGTTAAGGTATTCTGAGGTTTTGTCAGATTTTGTCAGGTGAAGGTTTCCTGAGGTTGTGTGAGGTTTGGGCTTTGTGAGGTTAAGGTTTCCTGAGGTTTTGTATGGTTAAGGTTTTGTCAGGTTTTAGTGTGGTTTAGGTTTCCTGAGGTTTTGTGAAGTTTTGTGAGGTTAAGGTTTCCTGAGGTTTTGTGAGGTTTTTGAGGTTAAGGTTTCCTGACGTTTTTGGGGTTTTTTTGAGGGTATCTTGAGGTTTTCTGAGGTTTAGGTTTTCTTTGGTTTTGTAAGGTTTTGTGAGGATAAGGTTTCCTGAGGTCTTGTGAGGTTGATGTATCCTGAGGGTTTGTGAAAGTTTATTAGGTTTAGGTTTACTTAGGCTTTGTGAGGTTAATGTTTTCTGAGCTTTTGTGAGGTATATGTTTCCTGAGGTTTTGTGAGGTTTAGGTTTCCTGAGTTTTTTTTAGGTTTAGTTTTCTTGAGGTTTTGTGAGGTTTAGGTTTGCTGAGGTTTTTGAGATTTAGGATTGCTGAGGTTTTGTGAGGTTTTGTGAGGATTTTGTGTGGTTTTGGTTTCCTGAGGTTTTGTGAAATTTTGTGAGGTTTTGTGAGGTTAAGGTTTCCTGAGGTTTTGTGAGGTTAAGGTATCCTGAGGTTTTGTGAGGTTTTGTGATATTAAGGTTTCCTGAGGTTTTGTAAGGTTACGGTTTCCTGAGGTTTTCTGAGGTTTTGTGAGGTTAATGTATCCTGAGGTTTTCTGAGGTTAAGGTATTCTGAGGTTTTCTGCAGTTTTGGTAATGTGAGGTTTTGTGAAATTTTGTGAGGTAAAGGTTTCCTGAGGTTTTGTGTGGTTAAGGTTTACTGAGGTTTTGTAAGGTTAAGGTTACCTGAGGTTTTCTGAGGTTTTGGTTATGTGAGATTTTGTGAGGTTGAGGTTTTGTGAGGTTAAGGTTTTGGTATTGTGAGGCTTTGTGAGGTTTTGTGAGGTTAAGGTTTTCTGAGGTTGTCTGAGGTTTTGGTATTCTGAGGTTTTGTGAGGTTAATGTTTCTTGAAGTTTTGTAAGGTTTTGTGAGTTTAAGGTTTTCTGAGGTTTTGTGAGGTTAAGATTTCCCGAGGTTTTGAGAGGTTTGTGAGGTTAAGGTATCCTGAGGTTTTCTGAGGTTTTGTGAAGTTAATGTTACCTGAGGTGTTCTGAGGTTTTGTGAGGTTAAGGTTTCCTGAGGTTTCCTGCGATTTATTTTTCCTGAGGTTTTGTGAGGTTTAGGTTTCTTGAGGATTTGTGAGGTTTTGTGAGGTTAGGGTTAGGGTTAGGGTTAGGGTTAGGGTTAGGAATAGACATTTGTACGAAGTGCACTTTATTCTTGCACTTTTTGCTATATTTAGAACTGATTCAATCAGTATATTATGGAAATGAATGAATATCTTATTAGAATTACCCCCCTTTGTTGCGCATATGCTCTTCCGGTTTTACAATCAGCCATTTGTATTGGAGAATTTGGAAATATACTATTCCTGTGAGTGCTGATATTTAGTCTGCAATCGAGGGTTAGGTTGAGAAGTAAGTAACCCTGAATATTGTAGTGAGGTTGAAAGTTTTACGTCAACCATAAAAATTATTTCTTCCTAATCATTTTGAATTGACCTTTTCTTGACAATATTTGAGTAAGACATGCGGTAGTTTTTCATGTCTGTTACATATTAGCCGACTTGAATCCATATATTCTTAGTATTTTTAACTTGTTTATAGCGGATATTTATCTAGTAAGGATATTTTTTGTTCTTTGGTTGTGATTTATAGCTTGATTTGACTGCAGTTTTTAAGGTTAGGATTTTTAAGGGCTTGTTTGCTATTTTTAGAACTTAATAAATCAATACATTATAAACATAAATAATGTCTGATTAGAATTATCCCCCTTTGATTCCCATGATGCTCTTCCGGTTTTGCAGTCAGCCATTTGTGATTGAGAATCTGGATGGATGGATGGATGGATGTTTTCTGAACTTTGTCCAGTTAAGTAATGATATGTATTGATATTTATTTCGGATTAGAAGTAGTTACCATAGTAAGCTCTAGGGATTTGACATGAACCATGTCAAACATTTCTTCTAAATATCATTGGATTTGTTAGTGACGAAGTTTTATTGTCAAATTTGTGTAAGATATGAGGTGATTTTTAATGTTTGTTACATATTAGCTGATCAGAAGCCATATACATTCAAACATATTAGATTTTTGGATAATTGTCTATTAAAGATATTTTTCTGTGCCTTGGGTGTGCTTGATAGGAAGGTTTGGCTGTAAGTTGTATAAACACGCTTGCTGCTCTTTTACTGTCCATGCGTATCGGAACATCATTTCCCTCCAGCAGAGTTCAACAACGAAACCTTTAAGGCATATTGAAAGTCTTAAAGCAGGAAATAATCAAACAGTTACCCATCACCCCATAACTAGGTATTACCTACTTTGTTACCCATCACCCCATAACTAGGTATAAGCCACTTTATTACCCAATGCCTCATAACTAGGTATTACTCACTTTGTTACCCATCACCCCGTAACTAGGTTCTATCCAATTGGTTATCCATCACTAACTAACTAGGTATTACCCACTTTGTTATCCATCACCCCATAACTAGGTATTACCCACTTTGTTACCCAATGCTTCATAACTAGGTATTACCCACTTTGTTACCCAATGCCTCATAACTAGGTATTAGCCACTTTGTTACCAATCACCCCATAACTAGGTATTACGCACTTTGTTACCCATCACCCAAAAAACTAGGTAGTACCCACTTTGATAACCATCAACACATAACTAGGTATTACCCATAACCCTATAACTAGGTATTACCCACTTTGTTATCTATCACCCCATAACTCGGTATTACCCACTTTGTTACCCATCACCCCATAACTAGGTATTACCCACTTTGTTACCCATCACCCCATAACTAGGTATTACCCATTTTGTTACCCATCACCCCATAACTAGGTATTACCCACTTTGTTACCTATCACCCCATAACTAGGTATTACCCACTTTGTTACCCATCACCCCATAACTAGGTATTACCCGCTTTGTAACCCATTACCCAATAACTAGGTATTACCCACTTTGTTACCCATCACCCCATAACTAGGTATTACCCATCACCCCATAACTAGGTTCTACCCACTTTGTTACCTATCACCCCATAACTCGGTATTACCCACTTTGTTACCCATCACCCCATAACTAGGTATTACCCATCACCCCATAACTAGGTATTACCCACTTTGTTACCCATCACCCCATAACTAGGTGTTACCCATTTTGTTACCCATCACCCCATAACTAGGTATTACCCACTTTGTTACCCATCACCCCATAACTAGGTATTACCCATCACCCCATAACTAGGTTCTACACACTTTGTTACCTATCACCCCATAACTAGGTATTACCCACTTTGTTACCCATCACCCCATAACTAGGTATTCCCCATTTCGTTACCTATCACCCCATAACTAGGTATTACCCACTTTGTTACCCATCACCACATAACTAGGTTTTACCCACTTTGTTACCTATCACCCCATAGCTAGGTATTAACCACTTTTTTCCTATCCTATCATCCCATAACTAGGTATTACCCATCACCCCATAACTAGGTTCTATCCAATTTGGTATCCATCACCCAATAACTAGGTATTACCCACTTTGTTACCTATCACCCCATAACTAGGTATTACCCACTTTGTTACCTATCACCCCATAACTCGGTATTACCCGCTTTGTAACCCATTACCCAATAACTAGGTATTACCCACTTTGTTACCCATCACCCCATAACTAGGTATTACCCATCACCCCATAACTAGGTTCTACCCACTTTGTTACCTATCACCCCATAACTCGGTATTACCCACTTTGTTACCCATCACCCCATAACTAGGTATTACCCATCACCCCATAACTAGGTATTACCCCCTTTGTTACCCATCACCCCATAACTAGGTTCTACACACTTTGTTACCTATCACCCCATAACTAGGTATTACCCACTTTGTTACCCATCACCCCATAACTATGTATTACCCATTTCGTTACCTATCACCCCATAACTAGGTATTACCCACTTTGTTACCCATCACCACATAACTAGGTTTTACCCACTTTGTTACCTATCACCCCATAACTAGGTATTAACCACTTTTTTTCCTATCCTATCATCCCATAACTAGGTATTACCCATCACCCCATAACTAGGTTCTATCCAATTTGGTATCCATCACCCAATAACTAGGTATTGCCCACTTTGTTACCTATCACCCCATAACTAGGTATTACCCACTTTGTTACCTATCACCCCATAACTCGGTATTACCCACTTTGTTACCAATCACCACATAAGTAGGTATTACCCATCACCTCATAACTAGGTATTACCCATCACCCCATAACTAGGTATTACGCACTTTGCTACCCATAACCCCCATAACTAGGTATTACTCACTTTGTTACCCATCACCCCATCACTAGGTATTACCCACTTTGTTACCTATCACCCCATAACTCGGTATTACCCACTTTGTTACCCATCACCCCATAACTAGGTATTACCCATCACCTCATAACTAGGTATTACCCATCACCCCATAACTAGGTATTACCCACTTTGTTACCTATCACCCTATAAATAGGTATTTACCACTTTGATACCCATCACCCCATAACTATGTATTACCCATTTTGTTACCCATCACCCCATAACTAGGTATTACCCACTTTGTTACCCATCACCCCATAACTAGGTTTTACCCACTTTGTTACCCATCACCCCATAACTAGGTATTACCCACTTTGTTACCCATCACCCCATAACTAGGTATTACGCACTTTGCTACCCATAACCCCCATAACTAGGTATTACTCACTTTGTTACCCATCACCCCATAACTAGGTATTACCCACTTTGTTAACCATCAACCCCTTACTAGGTATTACCCATCACCCCATAACTAGGTATTACTCACTTTGTTACCTATCACCCCATAACTAGGTATTACCCACTTTGGTATCCATCACCCCATAACTAGGTATTACCCACTTTGTTACCCATCACACCATAACTAGGTTCTACCCACTTTGTTACCCATCACCCCATAACTAGGTATTACCCATCACCCCATAACTAGGTATTACCCATCACCCCATAACTAGGTATTACCCACTTTGTTACCCATCACCCCATAACTAGGTATTACCCACTTTGTTACCCATCACCCCATGACTAGGTGTTACCCACTTTGTTGCCCATCACCCCATAACTAGGTATTACCCACTTTGTTACCCATCACCCCATAACTAAGTTTTACCCACTTTGTTACCCATCACCCCATAACTAGGTATTACCCACTTTGTTACCCATCACCCCATAACTAGGTATTACTCATCACCCCATAACTAGGTATTACCCGCTTTGTAACCCATCGCCCCATAACTAGGTATTACTCACTTTGTTACCCATCACCCCATTACTAGGTATTACCCACTTTGTTACCCATCACCCCATAACTAGGTATTACCCACTTTGTTACCCATCATCCCATAACTAGGTATTACCATCACCGCATAACTAGGTATTACCCATCACCCCTTAACTAGGTATTACCCACTTTGATACCCATCACCCCATAACTAGGCATTACCCACTTTGTTACCCATCACCTCACAACTAGGCATTACCCTCTTTGTTACTTCCCCTTGTTGATCACTTTGTTCATATCGCCCTAGAACAGATGGTACGTTATGATTATTGTCTGAAATCATGAATACTTATTTTAAATTTCACTTTTTTCAGCTATAAATGGCCTTCCACTGATATCAACTTTCATCAGTCATGCTGCCAACAGTCCACTTGAAAAACATGTTCAGTGAAGCCAACTTCATCAGCTTGAATGATGGAAGACGAACGACAGTGTCTCCTGGATACTGCAAACGAGAACACGCAGAATGTTGTACAGTCTCTCTTGAAATGTTCCTCTGTAGAACAATTCCTAAATAGCGACGAACATATAACTATAAGGAGTTCAAATATAAGTATGGAAGAGCAAGATGTTTTCCTGAACGTCAAGAAAGACTTAGACGGTGTTGTTCTTGGACTTCATTCTCTGTTAGGTATAAAGTTTCAAGTGCGTTTTTTGAATTTTTTGCCACATGGAACTCAAAGCTTAAAACAAATGTACCCGTTGCTAAAAAAAACATTTGCCACTTAATGACTACAAAGAAAATATATCGCTCCTTAGAGCAGCAAGAGGCGTGCAACTTTTTTATGAACATGGTTGGGACTGTTCTGTTGCATTGATTCCGTCAAAGGATGCAAAGATAGGAATTGCACCGACTGGCGTAGTTACTTTAACTTATGAATATTTCACAAACCTTGTGTGCTTATGGAGAAATTCCCTGACACGTTTACTACATCAGGGTAATTGCATGTCGACTTTACAGAAAAACACGTTATCTACCTTACAAAAGGTACAAATATTACCTGATGACCAGGAATGCATCTTTCAAGCATTGAGTGACTGCATTAATGTCTGTGATTGCCCCAATGGCTTCGAACCGTTCATTTTTGTATATAGATTTGGTGAAAGAAGCAGTGGGGCTTTGGATATTGATAATGAATTTCATTCTCAGTTCATCAGAGACCAATCGCTTCATGTAGCAGCTTCACTTTCAGGCAACAGCGATATTGGTTTTCTGTGGTCACGGGACGGCATAGAGCATGTTATTGGTGATAGGGGGACATTGACGTCATGTCTTTCCTTTGCCGAAGCTGCTAATTTTCAATCAAATTTAGATGGTAGATTGTTGGATGTTAGTAGAGACGTGCTAAAAATCGCAAATTTCCAGGGAAAGATAAGATTTGTACAGTTCTACGGAGACACACCACATGTTTATCCTCAAGTGCGCATGCATCCAGTGTCGGGTAGTATAGTAAACTGCGGGCTGTTACATGGTAATGCATTGACTGCGTTGGAAAGAGATGCACATAAATATATAAGTGTTTGCCGTGATAATATGTTTTCATTCACCAAGGGACCGGAATGTCGATTAGAATTTGTACTATTCCCTAACAACGTAATGCCTTACCTTAATCCCACTGAACTCATTGACACAGAAAAGCTGTCTCAGTTTTTAAGTCGAGAATCAATTGTGGTTCCTTTCGATAACGAGCTTCGATTGTTTACAGATTTCTTGAAAATAATTGGCAATCAGTTGGTTAACAAACTTCTATACAACTTTGCGAATAATAAACGACTAGGAAAGTATGTTGCATCTTGGGAAACTTTCCAATATGAATTGGCGATAGAAAAGTTTCTTTGGGGTAGACCTCTGTCATTTTATCACCCTATATTGGCTGTCAATTTAGGACCTGGCCTTGGACATCCAACAAGAAGTAAAACGGACTGGTTAGGCTTCCTTGCATTAGATGACACTGGGTCAAGTCTCATTAATTCTCCTCCTCCATTGGACATTTGGTTCAAGAGCGAAAAAATAAGAAGCGAAGTAGAAACTCTATTTAGTTTAAATGATTATTTAAATGCGTCAAATACTGTTCTTGGTAGAAAAATTGTAATAATACTCTTAAAAGATTTATTCTTTACGTTGAATGTATTGCGCGATAAGTGTAGATTTAGTCATCTATTGTCGTCGCTCAAATCTGAAGAGCTTGCTGAAGGTTTTGTTTGTGTAGGTAGCATTAATCTAACTGAGCTTGCAAGGCTTCTATCTGATGGACATTGTGTAAAGGGCAGACTTGCAACCAAGCGTATGAAGGAAATGCTTGGAGAAAGGACACCATATGTCGTCCTTCTTGTTGCTGGTTTGAGAGACTTAACTGTGAAATTCTTTCCTGCTATTAGGAGATATGACACTTCAAGAAATAATGCCCTCCATTGGGATGGAATGCGTTTGTGGTCTGTATCTGAGACAGCAACTTACCAATGTACTAGTGACAGAAATTGTCAGTCTGTGACACAAACGGTCATGCGTGTACTTAGCAAGAAGAAGTTAATATATGAAAGCAAACTGTTAAGGTTACAGAATACTGTTGGGTTTCAGTTTCCGTGGATGAAGGCAACACTTTTGAAACTGGCTGACACTACGCTTACAAGCGAAGACAAACTTAAAGTCATTGTATTTCTGTCATGTATTGCATTGATACAACAAGGTTGGTATATTAATTTCAATAAGCTAAAGAAACTAGAACGCGACCTACCTATGTCACAGTTACATTTAAAAGGAAGGGAAATCCTATCGACAAAATTGCTAGTCTGTGTTACCTGCATAAAGATATTTGGGATACACCCGTCCATTCCAGTAAAGCTTGCACTTCCGGAGCCAAAACAAGTCACACCTACTGCTTTGCCAAATGAGAACGATGAATTGGAAAATACTACCTCAAATCTCGATAATGGAACTAAAGACAGTTTGAGAGACAAAGCTGATGATATGCCTTCAACCGAAGAAGAAGTTGTGAGACAAGATCATAAACCTTGTCATGTTTCTGTTGGATGTCGACGAAAGTAGTCAGCAGAGGAATTAGATTGTTTTTCTTGTGTCGGAGGGCAGCACCACAAATGCACTCCGTAAATATAACAACTATTTGAAAATTTGTTTGGAGGAAGGTGTTCCCGATCGCTCATTCGAATCGTTTAAACGAAAACTGTACCGCGTGTAAGTCGTATAATCATTCTTACATTTATTCACCAAATTGCATTTGAACAATTACTTTCTCATACTGTGAAAAGTTTCAGTATGCATATTGGACAATGGTATTAGTAGTATCAAAACCGAAGGGTCTGCTACGATCACTTTAGAGCTGTGGATTCTAATAATATATTGTTGAATTGTTAACATGAAGATAAATTATTTACTATGTTTTGATTATTGTGTTTTTGCGAATATAGTATGATGTTTTGAATAATTGCGTTATTTTTGTTGATTTTAAACCTGTCATCAATTCCGTGCGACTCTGGCTTGCAGTGCAATAATTATGTCAGTAACGGACGGATGGACAACAAAGTAGGTCATATGACTGACCAATCATTTAGCTCGCTTTTGAGCTACTTGTAATTCTTGTGCAATAATGGACAAAATACTTATGGCAAGCCCGTGTTATACGGTATTTATATTACGGCCAAAATGAAAGAAGAAAACATGTAATATACAACAATGATATATTACATTTTCCATAAGCAATATTCCATGAAATACCATCATACACTAGTGATTCAAATACAGATTGAGATATGGACTAGGTTTTTGGTTTACCATTGTAACGCCTAGTCCTTATGCCAGTTGCAATGGCTAACCCTTTGTGGAGAAACTTATGGTTTGTATCGTCTACTTTTAATTTGTATAAAATCAAATCACTAGTTATGGATCAACCTCAA
This sequence comes from Pecten maximus, assembly GCF_902652985.1. Classification (NCBI taxonomy): domain Eukaryota; kingdom Metazoa; phylum Mollusca; class Bivalvia; order Pectinida; family Pectinidae; genus Pecten; species Pecten maximus. The sequence continues at coordinate 15,643 of NC_047016.1, read as the reverse complement.
TGAGGATTATCAAGTACATGGTCAATAATGCACTATTTATCGGTATTATCCTGGAGTTATTCCTTCGTTTGGTGTAATACCTACCTATGGGCCTCGGTGGCTGCAACCTCTAACCTCCTAGATGTTAAGTTCGAATCAAAGCAGTTAAAGAAAACCGAGACTAATGTAAGAAAATCAACAGTTACATGCCGGAATTCGATTATTCTACCCAGTTCTATCCTATTTGGGGTCTTCCTCTACCACTGAAAATGGTATGCCTATAGATGGCCTGTAATATGTCTGTCGGACAACAAACTCTACCTTTAATAGGCGTCCAAGAATCTGGTTCTTCAATCACATCTTTGAGACCTTTATAGCATTTCGTCGTTGAACAACAACCATTACGGTTGTTAATTATTGATACAGTAAATAAATAACAGATATGTTTCGAATTGGGTTTAATCAACAACATGCATCCTTTTCTGATTCATAACAACGTATGTACGTACAATTGATGTAGTAATGAAGAAGCTGAACAAACATCTGGGTTATCAACCACATATAATCTCAGATGACACGAATCATTAAATATCAGATTAGAATAATTGTCAAGAGCCTACAATTTATGTAAAATATCACAGTTCAATTTATAGTTTCTGATATCTTGTTTGTATTCTCGGTCCTTAACAATGAAATGAATCACAACCTTACATGTTTCTGAATGAAATTTCGTTTTAAGTTAGTATTAAGAACCAAATTATATAATGCGCTATTCCGTTCTCCGGAAATCAACAAGGTTATGAAATTGTAATATATACACCCAAGCGTTCATACATGATATAGTTTGCAACATTGATAATGCCAAAAGGATTTAAACCACACATTTTATTGAGATTGGATTATATGATGTTCGGGATTGTACCCTGTCATATGTGTAGTTAAAAAACATACAGCGTACAACCAGTATATTGCTGTTAAATGAAACCGCGTCGAACGTTTTAGAAGCATTGAAAGATCTTTCAAAAATTCAAACATACATCTTTGAGTTTTACAGGAAATTTATGTGTAGGACATGTTCGTTTGTCACCCAAATAAAAACAGAATCATTAATAAAAATTAAGTAAGATGCAAAATGTCAGCATCACTCGAACTCACGAACAAATAGAGTTCCGTTATTCGTAGAATCTATATCTGACTTCCTGTCAGGTGACAGCAAACATACATCTTTGAGTTTTAAAGGAAAATTATGTGTAGGACATTCTCACTTGTCACCAAAATAGAAACACAATCATGAATAAAAAATGAAGTAAGATGCAAAATGTCACCATCACTCGAACTCACGAACAAATAGAGTTCTGTTATTTGTAGAATCTATATCTGACTTCCTGTCAGGTGACAGCAAACATACATCTTTGAGGTATAAAGGAAAATTATGTGTAGGACATTCTCACTCGTCACCCAAATAGAAACACAATCATGAATAAAAAATGAAGTAAGATGCAAATTGTCACCATCACTCGAACTCACGAACAAATAGAGTTCTGTTATTTGTAGAATCTATATCTGACTTCCTGTCAGGTGACAGCAAACATACATCTTTGAGGTATAAAGGAAAATTATGTGTAGGACATTCTCACTCGTCACCCAAATAGAAACACAATCATGAATAAAAAATGAAGTAAGATGCAAATTGTCACCATCACTCGAACTCACGAACAAATAGCGTTCTGTTATTTTCAGAATCTATATCTGACTTCCTGTCAGGTGACGGCAAACATACATCTTTGAGTTTTAAAGGAAAATTATGTGTAGGACATTCTCACTCGTCACCCAAATAGAAACACAATTATGAATAAAAAATGAAGAAAGATGCAAAATGTCACCATCACTCGAATACTCACGAACAAATAGAGTTCTGTTATTTGTAGAATCTTGATCTGACTTCCTGTCAGGTGACGGCAAACATACATCTTTGAGTTTTAAAGGAAAATTATGTGTAGGACATTCTCACTCGTCACCCAAATAGAAACACAATCATGAATAGAAAATGAAGTACGATGCAAAAAGTCACCATCACTCGAACTCACGAACAAATAGAGTTAGGGTTATAAAAAATGCAAACATACATCTAACCCTAACCTTCCATATCTTCCTCAGTGTTTTGGGATAAATTTTGAACACTGCCTTCCATCAGTTGACTAAATCTAGCTTTTTGGTTTTTCTTTAGACTAAGCCTCATGGTGTATTTCCTGGCATTCCTCATTCTTTCTTTTAGGTAACTGGACCAATCCGCCACTCCCTCAGGGCAACAATTCTCCTCCCAGATTCCCATTTCAGTACCTTCCGTGATGCACATCGAAACAAGATGATCATTAATCCTTTCATGTTCGTGTGTTTCTGTAAGAAATACTTGAAAAATGCCCTCTGTCTTCGTGTTAGTTTGTCGTTCTTTGTGGTAACCGACATGTATGGTTCCAGGAGTCTTTGATTTTCCTCGCTTAGTGCTTCCTGAGACCTGAAAGTGTAAATATTAATAAAGTGATACCTGGATAAACTTTATGAGTGGGGGGGGGGGGGGGGGGGGGGGGGGGATTGTTCTGATCACAGCATTACAGTTCAATGTCGGAAATGTCGATGTCGTTCTAATGGTGGAGTGTAGGGAAACAGGAGAAAACCTACATAAGGCAGGTAAATGGAAACTTCCTAACACTAGAATATCTCGACAATCATTTAAGCTACCTTAAGATAATGCCTGAAGTGTGCAGATAGGTTTCACCAGCGGCACACTTTTGACACTCCCCTTAAACTGCAGATACGTTCTAGCCAAAGCCGCACAAAAAATGTTGCCATCACTCATTTCACTCACATCGCTTGCGATGTATAAGTTATCCCACTAAAAGGCAGTAGTAGTAGATTTATTCTTCTTATTAAGAATTTTCGAAATGGTGACAAATTTACACATGGTTTTGAGTTCAGTTCATTTAAAGATACAACTACAACATGTAAAAATTGTTATGAAGTGTGAAAAACACCATAAAGTGTCTAAGAAGGTAATGGAGATGCTGCCATAACCATTTCTTAATTCTAAAGGTAGAATATGTAAAACAATGATAAGTGATGAAGTTTAAAAACTCACCCATAAAATGTCCCCGTAGGTATTGTAGTTGGTGAATTAACCGTCATGTTAAACAAGACATGTCTGGATGTAGAAGGGATTGGTTCAGGGGTAATGATTTCCGCACTAGCGGTCGTTTGATCTTCTGCGGATCTATCATTATGTAATGGGGTAGATGTTAGATGTGGTGTCCTTTCTGAATTGTCCTCGATTGATTGTAGGGCTGCACTGAGCGCTTCTTTGGTGATGTCAGTGAGTCTGATTTGGAAGTCATTCAATTTAGTTTCAGTTATCCGTTCATGTATGTCTATCCTTTTTTCCATCGACTCTAACCTTGAATTTATATCTTCCTTGTATCTTGCCATTTCATTCTCTTTAATGTTATTTTCCACTTCCTTGATTTGTTTTGACAACTTTTCATCCAGCTTTGTAAGTTTTCGCTTTATTATAGCTAGCTGTTCGGCCACGCACTTCTCCAGACCTTCTATCAATTCCTGAAAAGATGTTACCTCACTCATTTTGCTGTGATCTGAAAAGATTAAAAGTAGTGCATGTTATACTACATTGGGTTACAGAGTTGAAAGCAGACTAAAAATGATCCCTTCGTTAATTCGAACTGAACTGCCAGCGCACTACAGTTGACTACAACAGTTCACTACAGTACTCTGTAAAGTTAGTTGGGCAGTGTTTTCCACATCTTTCGTGCTTTCTGTTGAGTTTTAAAAAGTTCTTAATCACCTGAAATAACTTCTTTGGATAGGGTTATTCCCACTTTGTCCGCAATGTGGTGTATATGTTTGACCGGCGGTGTCATTAAGTACACACGAAATCTTAGTAATTTGTTGATGTATATGTTGTGTAGGATATATTTAGGGACATTAATCTAAAAAATCATCCATTGTGTAATTATTTATGAAAATATTACTGAAATTTCAGTTAAAGTCTTTTACATGTTTTTACCGAATACGTGTTTCAATATGCTATATCACGCAAACTACTTTGGTGACATAGATATCTTTGCATGTAGATATTGTTTGAATTACACGATAAGATTTTAAATCAATATGATATATATGGCATGGTGATAAAAGACATTATCACCTATTTATATGCGTAACTTTATGTGTTTGCCCTTATGCTAATTTGGTAAATATTTTTCGATTAATATTAAAATCATATTCAGCATATATATTTATATAAATTAGCCAAAACATAATATTGTAATATATCAATGCATATTTGGTTATTAGATACATAAATTAATGACTAATAAGAAGTAGCCACACTAGCATAAATACAAACCCTACTCCCACGCTTATGAATTATGCTAGTTTGGCTAACAAGGGAAGTAACTAGTATTACTGTTTAAGTAATTAAATCATATATCTGAATAATCAATTTTATTCTCCTTTTTATTATCTACTGAATATATACATACCGGTCTAAAGTTTGTTTAGATTTTATTATATTTTCATTATGACTATCGCATCAGGATTTTGAGACAATTATCTTTGAACTACTTGACTTAAAGTAACCCTAATCCTAAAATTGCGTTTTGAAGTTTTGTTTTCTAAATGATCGCAATCGACAATCAATATCATCATTAGTACCAGGGCAATGGGGCAACATGGGGTACTTGTCACGATCGCATGTGGGTATAGGGTTGTATATGTATGTCTTTACGTTGTTTTGTGTGTAATCGTGTGCGCGTATTTGTATGGTACGAATGGAAGTACGGTCAGAGCGGAAGTGCACGTGCGAATGGTCGGTTAGCGTCACTACAGGTATGGTATGCCGTGAGTAATGGCTGTAGTGTAACCACCTGTAGTCAGAATCCTTTTGATCATGGATACAGGCACGGAATACAGACTGTGGTGAGTAACTAACGTTATATCTTTCTGTTTATTTCACTAATTGCTATCTTAGAATGTCTTGTATTCCGGATAAATGTATTTCTAGTATATCTCTTAGTGTACGGTCCAATCATGCGTGGCGGTGATTAGTAATAATATGTCTATAAAGGTGTTGCTGATTTGATAGCTTATAAATGTTTATGTTGTGATAGTTATGTTATGACGTTTATTATAGGTTATTTGCAGTTGTTGTATTGATATGTCCGTAAATATTGGAATGAATGTCCATCTATAGGTAAAGTAGGTCAATGAGTTTTACCTGTGTACAAATGTATGGAAGCCCATACGGGCCATATATGATTCATAGTGTATATTGTGGTAGCGTTAGGAAGGGACCGGCATGTGATTCTATTAGTGTTTTATGTGAATATTTAATCATATTTAGGTTTATGATAGCAAGTATTTAGGGTATATAGTACAATATTATATTATTGGAATATCATTTTAGGAAATATGTTGTTAATTAGCATGAGTGTTTGGTGTGAAATTGTCACGTGTGTCATTGTGTGTTTTTAAGCTTTCCATGACGGAGTGAAGTTCCTTGGACAACAGGACACCGGAACAATCACCACGACTTCGGCATCAGGACCGGTAGAAAACTCCGGTCAGCCTCAGGAGGTCTAATGTGATAAACAGACGGGTCAAGGAGCCAAGGATGATAAGGAATGGTGGTCCGTACTACGGTCACTAGATCATGAAGCGGTAACGTCTAACGCTGTTAACGGTATGACGTTATAGCCAGCTAGCTCTCATTGAATAGTTGCTACATACTTTACCCGCGGGAAAGTATTGTTGAGACTTATAGTGAGTCATCCCTGTGGGAGATGCGTGACATACGCGGGATATACCTGAACCGCAGTTCAGGTACTCATGTGTTTCTGAAGTCCATTGAGTGGAGAACTTGTGCCTTTGATGTGTACTTGCACCGGTATTGTGCTGTTCTGTGTCGACAACTCCGTGACTTTAACCGTAATTGAATGTCAGAGTGTGCAAGGGGTGTGAATGTACGTTTGTGTGAATATATCTATTTGCTTTTGTACATAATAGTTAATAAATATTGTTTTGTATAATGTCTTTTATTGTCTTCAATTCCAAAAACCAACTCGAACGCTTGTCCTACGTTACAGTACTTACGTGCATTTTTTGTCTTTAAAACACCGAATGCATGTCACAGGTGATGGCAACCCTAATCTGTTACGCACGATTACAAAAGCGTCGATATTCTAAAAAAAAACTGTAGATATTAATACTTACCATGTTAGCTGCTAGCAAAAAATCGCGACCATCACCCATATCGCATGCAAGAATAACAGTAGTCAACAACAGATAATACATTTTATTGCTGTAATTGCATGTTTGTTCAAAACAACAAACAAAGAATACACGAATAAGACCAAATTCGAGCAAAGCAGACATCATCACGGATAAAATCCATTTGGAAGTCGCAAAAAATCGACACGCTTACCTATTCTGAGATCCTTCTCCTTCTGCCGACAATGACAATGCCGGACACCCGCTTTATATAGGCTCCACTCGAACCTAACCGAAGACACTTCAAGCAGCGAAGCATACCTACCTATTTGTAATTTGTGATTTCTTTCTGCTCTTCACAGAATATGACATATCGTTTATTGTATCAGATTGGTCATATAAACACCTTTAATTTGATATGCAATATATGTTTCTACATGATCTACAAGACGAGATATCATATCTGAAATAAATGCTTTTCAATACAACATCACAAACGAATATCGGCAAATTTATAGACGATGCAGTAAATTGCCCACAACTTTTTCATTTCAAAACTTAACATTTATTTGCTGAAGTCTTTCTGCTCTTCACAGATCATGCCGAATCTTTTAAATTAATGTTTCATTCTATCTTTATGTTAAGGGTTAGGGTAAGGGTTAGGGTTAGGGTTAGGGGATAAGTACGCAGTGATCAAGTTGATCATCTATATTTAGATCTTGAATAGTGACGTCACTTGTGGAGACCAGCCGGTGATATAATGATTAAATTTGTAGTTTTGGCGCTTATTAATCAGCTTGGTCCCGGTCGATGTTTTTATTTGGATGTACAACGTTGACTTAGGAAACCACTTGTTTAATTAATGCATACCTTCGGTGAGTGAAAGTCTCGTTACCATAACCATGCCGTTGAATTGATTTAACAATGTTTGATTGAGTTTTCAAATGCTTTCGACTTCTCAAGAATATATTTGATAACTCTAGCTGATGCACTTGTCTAGTGATTATAATTATATTGTTTGTTTCCTCATTCTCCGTTTATTTTTTCATTATTTAATGATTATGATAGTGATTTTTGACGTGTTATGGAGAAAAAACAGCATTTGATTTGTTCATGCTCCTGTTTGTGATATAACAGGATCAGACTAAGTCAAAGGAAAATATTCAGTAGCATCGCTTCTAAGTATGCTCATAGATTTGTTCTGACTCTAAAAACATAGTCTCAATACATAAAATTATTGAAACCATAAACTTTCATATCAAATTTAATCCTTAGCCTTATCCTCAAACATAAACATTACACTCAATCCTAAACCTTAGCCTTAACCTCAAATCTAAAACCTTACACTCAAACCTTAACCTTAACCAGAAACCTTACACTTAAATCGTAGCCTTATCCTCAAACCCAAACATTAGCCTTACCCTCGAACATAAATCTTACACTCAAACCTTAACCTTAGCCTTACCTTCAAACATATACCTTATACTCAAACCTAAACCTTGGCTTTAACCTTAACCCTAAACCTTACTCTCAAACCTAAACCATACACTCAAACCTAAACCTTAGCCTGAACCTCAAATCTAAACCTTTCACTCAAACCTTAACCTTAACCTTAGGCTTACCATCAAACATAAACCTTACACTCAAACCAAAACCTTAGCCTTAACCTTAACCCTAAACCTTACACTCAAACCATAGCCTTACCCACAAACCTAAATCTTAGCCTTAACCTCAAATATAAACCTTACACTGAAGCCTAGACCTTAGCCTCAAACCTAAACCTTAGCCTTAGCCTTAACCTCAAACATAAACCTTACCCTTAGCCTTAACCTCACACATAAACCTTAGCCTAAAGCTTAAACCTGAACATTACATTCAAACCTTAACCTTAGCCTTACCCTCAAACATAAATCTTACACTCAAACCTTAACCTTAGCCTTGCCTTCAAACATATACAGTACGAGGAGGGTGATTTGGTACTCAAACGCTCACAGCGCGTTTGCGCCCGTCGAGCGATGGGGATTAAAACCCCGCTGCAATCGCGCCGTAATCCCGCGCAAGCGATGTCGCTGCGATCCCGCTCACGCAGCGATTCCGCTCTGACAAGGAGCAACCCCGCTCAGCCAGCGATCCCGCTCCGGCGGGCCAGCAAGCCCGCTCAGCCAGCGATCCCGCTCCGGCGGGCCAGCAGACCCGCGCAGCCAGCGATCCCGCTCCCGTAACATGGACACAAGAAATCCTGCAATCTTTTTTTTTAAATATAACGATGAATAAGAAGGAACTCATATTTATTTCATCAGAAACGTTCGCAGAATGTAATGTAACGTTTACAAAATATGTTTCGTATTCACTTGCTTGAGTTGTTCTCTGCTTGTGTAAGTATCAAATCAAGAGTAATTTGGTAGCGTAAGAAATGAAGTTTAGTTTAACAAAAATACATTTTATGGATCTTAAAGTATAATCATAGAAAAAGGTTAAACACAAAGTTATTTTTTAAACAACAACTTGTATCTAAAAATGTTCATACGGAGAGTAGCGTAGTGCAAAATGCAAATGTACATCTGATTTTAATTAGATTGAGTATTCTGATATATTTCTAAGTTGTTTTGTCTTTTTGGTGTACATACAGTACATGTACATGTTAGCTGGATCGTATGAAAGAGGAACATGACGCAATTTGGCCTGTTTCGACCTAAAGGTGACCATTTTCTAATAAAAAGTAGTTCTCAGATTTGATATTCGCTGGTGTCAATAACATGGGGGAAGACGTAGTTGATGAAATATTTAAGTTTGGATGTCAATTAGACTAACTACATGAATAATAGGAAACAAAACCATCAGTTTATGCAGCATACGGAAGATTAAGAGATCAAACCACCAACATTTATCTATTTTGCATACATATGTACATATCTACAAGTTGCGAAGCTCACAGCGATGACAACTGAGCAAAATATGAGTGCAATATATATGTTTATATCTATTTTGGTATAAGGTGATGTAGATTCGCAATAAGTCATGTGATATTTCACATGTACTCTAGTAAAGCTCTCGCTAGCGCTGTGCGCGAACAATCATTTATCTTATATATACATTTGTACGTGGTATATCCACTTAAAGTATCGTAGTTATGTATGATATATTAAAATAAAGAAGGCAATTAGTTCTGTCAGTGAAACATTTTCTTTGATATAGGCAGGATTTGAAATGTGGTCGAATTGTACGATCGCCAGCCGTTATGTAGCCATGCCCGTCTGAGTTACCTACAAATGTATTCAATGCTCGGTAAACGTCGTAGTATGCACAATGCACGCGCAATGTACGGGGTACCGAGACAGTTTTTCGACGGCTGGCGATGGGCAGTATACACTGATACATGTAGCTATAGGCTTAGTTTGTTGTTCAATCCATTCATATATATATATATATATAATATTTATGTAATTCTCTGAATGAAATATTTGAAATGAATTGTGGTCATCCTTATCATTTACATAAGCTGAGACGGTAAAATGTACTGTATTGTAAACTTATTAATCTGTATATCACCCGTTTGATAGGTAACCAGTCTTGACATTTTTCCTAAAATGAAAACACATTTGTTTTGAACAACCGGACCCATAACGTATGTCTCATATATACATTATACATGTACATGTACATTTGTATGTGCTTGTTGAAACAAATACATGTACATGATTTATTACGGATAATGTTGTTATTATGATTAGTATTATGTGTATATATATGTAAATTGTATATGCATGTTTGGGTAAAATATCCAAGTTCGTCATTATTAAAGTAATATGAAGATCAATAAATAAGTGTATCACGATATCGATCTATATAGGCTATGTCTGATGTCCAATCCTATTGTCTTAACATCTCGTCAATAAGATGTGTTGAAATCAAAAATATGGATACTGAGTGTTCTATTTTCTTACGAAACCTGACATAAATAGTTACCCTGATTTTTTATTTAAACATATTTTTATTGTAACTTATATGTATATAAGAGATTGGGCAAAAACCACCTTTCCCGACACAAGTATACATGAAAAAAATACAGCAAGATGGCATGATATAATTTTTTTATAATAATTTTTTTTTTAACATGTTTACAAATTGGTTTAGCGGGAGAGAGAGAGGAGGGGGGGGGGTGTATATATAAAGATATAGTGAAAGTAATTGCTCTTATTTCAATGCACGTGTATATCTTGATATGTTGCAACCATTAAATCAATACGTACAATGTACATATTATAAATGTATAACTTTCAACAATACAAATTACGTACCTAATTTAAATCTGAAATATATAGATGATTTAAGAATGATTAATACAATTATCATCGCATACGGATTTAACGGGTTTTACTTCCGATATTACGGCCTCAAAAGGAAAACGGCAGGTGCCTTATTCTAAAAGACCTAAATGTAATAGGTGAAATACAGGTAGACTAGTAAACATGGAGCATAGGCTAAATCCTTATGTAACAACATCCGCCCACAGGTATAAAAAAAAAGCCGTAGGGGTCCGATGGGGTCACTACGATACAGGTATACTCGCTATTGTAATCAAAATCTGTGATTGGCAGATGTTAACAGCAGGTGAAAACATTTCTATAACGGTAACTACACTGTACACGACCGGTATTTGTCCTGTGTATAGAGGATTTATCTATATCACATTGATTAACTCCAATCATGATTTGTAAATGACGCGATTTTAACCACGTGGTCTCCATACACACAGTTTTATTTGGATACTATAACACATGGAAATGTGTTACATGAGGAACATTAACATTGTATCACACGTACATATATATGAATAAACAATCCAGTTACAAAAACATAATATTCATAGGATTATATTACATACACGTAATCAAAGAAGAGATTTTTTTTAGAAAAAAAAAGACAAACCATTTAGAACTTCCGTTTATAATTATGACCTTAAACAGACTTTTAGTTTAGTTTTATTTGGATTTGAGCGGTAATAATTTAGAATATGTAATTTCTTTGCAAATTTTCAATGATTGCGTTTTTACAGGAAAACAGATAATGATACTCATCTCCTACATTCTCTGAAGACAAGGTTCATATCTTCTCCTGAAACTCTTTGTTACCTACCAGTTTCAATGGAAAATTTCAATTACATGTACGTACACTGTGTATCTAATACAATTAGAGTTAATCTAATCTCAGGCTTCATCGGACATAAAATGGACTGGTCAATAGCTCGGTGAAGGAGGAAATACTTCACATTGTTTGGGTGTTAGGTCTTGATAATAATGGTGACTTTCGCATAGTCAGTACGTATTTTTTTTTATTTTTTTTTTTACTTCCGAAATAAAAAGAACAGGAAATATTCCCATGTTGTCGTTATAATTGATTAAAATTTGTTTAAAATGTGTTTTTGTTGACGTTTTTATCACATACACATGACAGATGACACAAATGTATTGTTTTTCTCACAATAAAGAAAGAATATTGGACTACACACACAATCATTCTGTGGTCTATATAGTTTAAACTGTATTTTATTTGACAATTTCCATTTAATAGCATATATACAACATAAAATATACATACATACGTATATACTATTATGCTCGGTCTTGTAATCAAAGACCGTACTACATGTATTTCTTTGCTGGCAAAAAGAGATCGGGAAGGCAATCGATTATCCTTTACAAAAGTGTTCGATATCTCACAAAATAATTTTGTACCAGGCTGCTAAAATGGTAACAATTTTTTTCAATTCTTTATTAGTCTTGCGAGTATACATCTCATCAACATCATACGATTACAAAAAATATAATTCAAGTCAGCTCGAGTAGAGCAATGCACTTGTGACGATTTTTTGTTCTGATAAGAAAGTAATTAAATGATTAGCTACTATAGTTGGGAAACTATTAGCACTGATTTCGATATCTACCGGTAATATACATGTAAGTGTATGTCCGTGATATTAGCCATGCAAGAGATGTCCCCGATGGACACATAAATAATGATAGTAATAAAAACACAATATCTTTAGGCCGTGGATTTAAAACTACGAAATGTTCAAATTATTGAAAAGTTTATGAAACTTACTACAGAAATTCAAAGATAATTTTCTCAAACAGACATGTTGCTAGCTAAATACTTCAAATGTCTATGTAAAAATAAGTCGAGATCAAAATAACGAGCCCCTTATGTGGCCTCTCCGAGGTCATGCACAAAACGTCATCTATACAAAGGTCAGCTAAATCAGAATTGTAATAATGCTGCCGTGGACACGTGGCTCATTGTCCACTATTAAAATGGTTACCGGATTGAGCACATTTCCGTGTTCCCCATATCCCACTCGAGGTGCAAAAAAATTCTGACCAAGATCCGACCGTCCTAAGTACTCTAGAAATGATGACAAAACCGCCTTTTGACCCGTCCCCATTCCGTAAGAATGAATTGAAGCTACTGTGGACACTTTGTTCATTGTCCACCATTAACCAGAATAATTACCTTTTGTTTTCCCAAAGAAGGCGGTCACCAGTTAGCAGTCACAGGATACATTTAAAATGTATTGACTCAGCTCCTAACACTAAATGACGACTATATCCAATATTACTGGATTTATGACTCGTGAGTGATCTTGCACATGCATGAAAATAGTATATTTGAACTTTAATAACTACAATATTTCCCTACAAATAGTTTTTATCAAAATGGTCGGACATCAAGTACACTGTCATATTGTACAACATTGCAGATATTATTCAACTTATAACATAGATTTCATGAGCAATACATTACACGTATGAATTTGTATCTCATAGTTGAGGTACATCATCCAATAAATACTTACGATGGACGATACAACTGAAAACATATACATGGTCATTAAAGTATAATTAATCGACACCAGGCTGTTGAAAGTCTACCGTCATTACTGATTGAGCGGGTCCTATTCAATTCCGCTCTAGCGGGTCCGCTACAATTCCGCTCGAGCGTGTCCGCTACAAGTCCGCTCGAGCGGGCCCGCTACAAGCCCGCCCGGCGAGCGGGTCCGCTGCTACAAGTCCGCTCAAGCCCGCTACAAAACCGCTCAAGCCCGCTGCGAACCCGCTCAAGCCCGCTCGAAGCCCGCTCAAATCCCGCGGCAATCCCGCTGCAAACCCGCGCAAATTCTGAGCGGGGGGCTGCGCGGGTCAACGCTCTGTGAGCGTTTGAGTACCAAATCACCCTCCTCGTACTGTACCTTACACTCAAATCTAAACCTTAGCCTTAACCTTAACCCTAAACCTTACACTCAAACCTAAACCATACACTCAAACCAAAACCTTAGCCGTAACCTCATATATAAACCTTACACTCAAACCTAAACCTAGGGTTAGGGTTAGGGTTAGGGTTAGGGGATAAGTACGCAGTGATCAAGTTGATCATCTATATTTAGATCTTGAATAGTGACGTCACTTGTGGAGACCAACCGGTGATATAATGATTTCATTTGTAGTTTTGGCGCTTATTAATCAGCTTGGTCCCGGTCGATGTTTTTATTTGGATGTACAACGTTGACTTAGGAAACCACTTGTTTAATTAATGCATACCTTCGGTGAGTGAAAGTCTCGTTACCATAACCATGCCGTTGAATTGATTTAACAATGTTTGATTGAGTTTTCAAATGCTTTCGACTTCTCAAGAATATATTTGATAACTCTAGCTGATGCACTTGTCTAGTGATTATAATTATATTGTTTGTTTCCTCATTCTCCGTTTATTCTTTCATTATTTAATGATTATGATAGTGATTTTTGACGTGTTATGGAGAAAAAACAGCATTTGATTTGTTCATGCTCCTGTTTGTGATATAACAGGATCAGACTAAGTCAAAGGAAAATATTCAGTAGCATCGCTTCTAAGTATGCTCATAGATTTGTTCTGACTCTAAAAACATAGTCTCAATACATAAAATTATTGAAACCATAAACTTTCATATCAAATTTAATCCTTAGCCTTATCCTCAAACATAAACATTACACTCAATCCTAAACCTTAGCCTTAACCTCAAATCTAAAACCTTACACTCAAACCTTAACCTTAACCATAAACCTTACACTTAAATCGTAGCCTTATCCTCAAACCCAAACATTAGCCTTACCCTCGAACATAAATCTTACACTCAAACCTTAACCTTAGCCTTACCTTCAAACATATACCTTATACTCAAACCTAAACCTTAGCCTTAACCTTAACCCTAAACCTTACTCTCAAACCTAAACCATACACTCAAACCTAAACCTTAGCCTGAACCTCAAATCTAAACCTTACACTCAAACCTTAACCTTAACCTTAGGCTTACCATCAAACATAAACCTTACACTCAAACCAAAACCTTAGCCTTAACCTTAACCCTAAACCTTACACTCAAACCATAGCCTTACCCACAAACCTAAACCTTAGCCTTAACCTCAAATATAAACCTTACACTGAAACCTAGACCTTAGCCTCAAACCTAAACCTTAGCCTTAGCCTTAACCTCAAACATAAACCTTACCCTTAGCCTTAACCTCACACATAAACCTTAGCCTAAAACTTAAACCTGAACATTACATTCAAACCTTAACCTTAGCCTTACCCTCAAACATAAATCCTACACTCAAACCTTAACCTTAGCCTTGCCTTCAAACATATACCTTAGGGTTAGGGTTAGGGTTAGGGTTAGGGGATAAGTACGCAGTGATCAAGTTGATCATCTATATTTAGATCTTGAATAGTGACGTCACTTGTGGAGACCAACCGGTGATATAATGATTTCATTTGTAGTTTTGGCGCTTATTAATCAGCTTGGTCCCGGTCGATGTTTTTATTTGGATGTACAACGTTGACTTAGGAAACCACTTGTTTAATTAATGCATACCTTCGGTGAGTGAAAGTCTCGTTACCATAACCATGCCGTTGAATTGATTTAACAATGTTTGATTGAGTTTTCAAATGCTTTCGACTTCTCAAGAATATATTTGATAACTCTAGCTGATGCACTTGTCTAGTGATTATAATTATATTGTTTGTTTCCTCATTCTCCGTTTATTCTTTCATTATTTAATGATTATGATAGTGATTTTTGACGTGTTATGGAGAAAAAACAGCATTTGATTTGTTCATGCTCCTGTTTGTGATATAACAGGATCAGACTAAGTCAAAGGAAAATATTCAGTAGCATCGCTTCTAAGTATGCTCATAGATTTGTTCTGACTCTAAAAACATAGTCTCAATACATAAAATTATTGAAACCATAAACTTTCATATCAAATTTAATCCTTAGCCTTATCCTCAAACCTAACATTACACTAATCCCAAACTTAGCTTAACTCAATCTAAAACTAACCAAAATTCCAAA